>NC_045771.1:68038538-68341568 GCF_008692025.1 Phocoena sinus | reverse complement strand
GCGCTTGCTGTTCCATGGTGTTCCTCTTTATCCATATCATACCCCCTAGAGTGCAAGCTATATAGTCTTGTTAAATGTTACAGAAATCATTAAGTTTAAAAAAATTCTGACAAGCCAGTAGACAGTTACCAGCCCTTATTTACTTATACTTCCTAATTTCAGTATTTAAATAAGAGGGCTCAAACACTACCTACATGCAGCCAACTTTGAAACTTAACTTTATAGCAGCGTTCTGCATTCTAAGCAATGACCTAATTCCTAACTTACAGATGCATGGCTCTTTATTCACACAAAGATAAAAATGAAGATGGTCAGTTCTTTCAGGTTTAAAATGCCATTGGGAAAGAGGACTGGTTAAGTATGGGGAAAAGAGGCATTAGAGTCCCAGTTGATTGAATGGTGCAGGAAATATCAACACTGGCAGGGACAGTGAAGGAGACCCAGGTGTTAAGAATAATATCTACTATAGAATTCTTACCCTGGGGTCTTCTGTCTCTGTACATCCCACTAATACCTTAGACAATTATAATTGCTGTCAGTATGCACTTTACAGTTGGCCTTAAAATTTATTAGTAATTTCTGAATTATCAGGTGCATTTACCTTTTATAATTTCTTGTCATCTTCAGCCTCTTCAGCATTTGCCATTTCTGATTGCTGCACTCACTGTTGTGACTCTATCCTTCTTTGTCATGGGTAAGACTGCACTACTATGATAGTATTTCTATTTATTCAGACAGTCAAAAAGCATTTATTGACCATTATTTGCCAGGCACTCAGAAAACAATGCTGTTCAAACACATAAATAATTTCTGTTGCCAGTGACTTTATAGTTTAGTGAGATGGATTGATATTAATGATCTATTTAGTTTAATAAAGATACTTGAGCACCTACTTCGTGTAGTTTCTATTCTAGGCATCAGAAATGCAGTGTAAAAATAGTCCATTCAAAAACTTCCATTTTCTTGGAGTAGAGAGAAAGTAAAAATTAAATATATAATATAATTTTATATATGAGTGTCATGAAGAAAGGAAGTCAGGGCAAGTGGAAAGTGATAGAGAATGGGTGCTAATTTAAATAACGTACTATTTTTATTATTAATTTTTTTTTTTTTTTTCTTTTTGCGGTACGCGGGCCCCTCACCGCTGTGGCCTCTCCCGTTGCGGAGCACAGGCTCCGGACGCGCAGGCTCAGCAGCCATGGCTCACGGGCCCAGCTGCTCCGCGGCATGTGGGACCCTCCTGGACTGGGGCACGAACCCGCCTCCGCTGCATCGGCAGGCGGACTCGCAACCACTGCGCCACCAGGGAAGCCCAATAACGTACTATTTTATATTTATTTTTAAAATGTCTCATTCTTCTGTGTACATATTACATTTGAAATGTTTTATTTTAATTGAAGTATAGTTGATTCACAATGTTGTGTTAGTTTCAGGTGTACAGCAAAGTGATT
The DNA here is from genome assembly GCF_008692025.1 of Phocoena sinus. Taxonomy (NCBI): domain Eukaryota; kingdom Metazoa; phylum Chordata; class Mammalia; order Artiodactyla; family Phocoenidae; genus Phocoena; species Phocoena sinus. Next base: position 68,340,117 of record NC_045771.1, on the reverse strand, counting down.
CAGTTATATATGTGTGTGTGTGTGTTTGTGTGTGTGTATATATGTGTGTGTGTATATATATATATATATTCTTTTTCATGACCTTTTCCGTTACGATGTATCACAGGATATTGAATATAGTTCCCTGTGCCATACAGTAGGACCTTGTTGTTTATCTATTTTGTATGTAATAGTTTGTTGAAATGTTTTTAATATACCCAATAGGTGCTATTAAGGAGGCAGTTGGATAAACAAGGCTGAAATTAAGGGAAGTTGTTGGAGACAGAAATGTCAGTGTCAACAAAATAAATGAACAAACCAAACTGAACAAAAACAGAAACAGAGAGAACAGAGTGTACTGGTTACCAAAGGGGGAGGATTGGAAGGGAGGGAGAAATGGGTAAAGGGGATCAACTGTGATGGGTGGAAATGAAATTGTTGGTCACGATCATGGTACAGGTACACAGAAATAGAAATCTAGTGTTGTACACATGAAACTTATATAATGTTATAAATCAGTGTTACCTCAATTAAAAAAAAAAATGTGAACTTCGTTTATAGACCTGGAACCAAGAGAGGTCACCTAGAGATTGAATGTAGGTAGAGAAAGTGCAATGCTGAGGCTTGGGGTAAACCAGCATTTCATGGGGTAGAGAAGAGGTGGAGGAATCTGCAAAGGTAAGTGAGAAGGGGCAGCAGGAGAAAGCCAGGAGAACGTACTTTCCAGGATGCCACATAAGAAAGTGTTTCAATAAGAAGAGGCTATTTAAATGTGTCAGTTGCTACTGAGAAGACCAGTGAGATGGCTGCAGATTGACTACAGGACTGGAAAAGAGAGGTCTTGGTTGACTTTGCAAAGGGCTGTTTCAGGGAAGTGATGGAGCAAAAGTCAGACTGAAGCAGATCAAAATGTGAGTGGTTGGTGTTAAAGTACAGAGAAAACAAATTAAACCCCAGTACAAATAAGTCGGAAATTGCACATGAAATGAGTGGTCCAAATATAACAGTATTGTTTGAGCTAGTCAGGAGGGTTTGAAAGGTTTTATGAAGCGATAATAAAGTGAGGTCTGAAGGTATTAACTACATAATAAGACAAGAGTAGAAAAGCATATAAGAAGGCTGTATTGTATGGCAAACTTGAGGGCTGAAAGAAGTCCATGCAGTTTGGAGTGGGTATGTATGGGTTTAAAGAGGAGACAGATGGTACAAGGCTGTTTTGTCTTTAACCTTAGAGTACTGGACATAACTGATGATTTAAGGGAGATGTAGATACGTGGACCACATTATCTGTTTTGATGAGGTTACTCTAGCTGTAGTGTGTATAGGATGAATTGCAGGTTGACCAGATGGACATTGAGTAGCCCATTAGCAAGCCATTGTGGTAATAAAGGTTAGTGATTATTTTAGCCTGGATTACAGCAGTAACAGTGTAAGTGGAGAGAAAGATAAATCTGACATTTATGAAGTGAATAGTGCTCATGACAATCTGGATATGAGTACATGAGGAAATGAGGTGGAGAAGTCCAAAATGACCTCTAAGCTTCTGGCATTTGTCATAGAGAGGCAGTGTCTTGGCACCATTTGAGAGAAAATTGGAGCAGGGTTCCATGGGTTTGCTGTTATTTTTGTGGGCCATTTTCATCTGCCTACTAGGATTTTCTGTCTATTATCCCACTGACTCCTCAAGAATATTATTAAAACTGAGTTTATTTTCATTCTCCCAGCTTTCTCCTTCCCGTGATCCCAGACTCAGTCATACTGAAGTGTTCCCTCTTCCTAGTACCCTCTCAGCTTCCATATCAGCTGACTCAGTTCCATCTCTTGATCTTTCCCGTCTTCTATCTCACATTTCTTCCTTCTTTTCCATTTTTCCCCCTACCAGGCAATTTCAGACTCTTAAATTTCACTCACTTAACCTGCTATGTGGTCTCATCATGTTCAATCCATTCCTTGCTTTATACTTCTTTTTTAATCCTCAGTATCAATTTTTCTGTATAAGATTCTGATTTTCTCGTGTCCTTGCTCAAAATAATTCAGTGTCTCCCCTTTTCCTTCTAAATAAGCTGTAGGTTCACCTTGGGATGGCATTCAGGCTAAAAAAAATAAAATCTGTTGGTACGCCTTAACCTGCCACACTGTATAAGACAGTCCTTAGGAACTGCCTGGTTTAAATCCTGACTTTAGCACTTACCGGTTGTGTGATTGGGGTTGAGTTGTTTAGTTACAATTTTCTATTTACAAATGGGGTTAATAAAAGCAACTCATTTACATGGTGGTTTTAAAGTCAAAATTCATGAAATTCTGTTAGCTCAGCCCCTGGCACAAAGCTGGCAATCAGTTAATACAGCTTCTGTGATGATTCTGTGAGCCTCCCACTATGCCCCCTGTATGTTTAACCGCTTCAGAGCACAGCTTTTGTTTCTGTTAGGTGCCACACTAGCCTCCTTGCATGCTTCCCCTTAGAATGCGTTCTCCTTCTTCTTTTTGAAGACTCCCCCCCCACCACAGGATTTCCTCCTGTCTCAATTCTTTCATCTCTTCAAGGACCAGTTCTAATCTCTCTCTGTAGTAAACATTCCTTTTTTACTCAGCCCTTCCCCCTCCCCAATCCCAGGTTCTGTTCCGCCACATTTTTGTGTACTTCGACATATATCTTATCAGCTCCTTGTCTATAATCCTGCATGTTGCTTTCTTATAGTAACCACACAGTGGTCTTTGAACATAGGAAATTTATTTGTAGAGTATCCATAGTGCTTCCAATATTTGTGAACAAATGACTACAACGTAAGTGGGCAATTCCTTCAGCCACCTGTACATATTCTCTCTTTTCCTTCTCACACAGACTGGTTTTGGCTCTACTCCCCATCAAGAAACATAAAGTTACCTGTCCCAGATCTTTTTCCTTAAGGATAGGAGCTTTCAAGTCACCAGTCTTCTAAACCAATCATTGCTAATGTGTTTTCCTGTGCTCTCAGGAACTGAGTACATTTAACTAAGCCCTTCTGGCAAAGTGGCCCTGCTTTTGTGTTCCAGGTCATCAGTCTGGAGATTTGGGGGTGTTTTTCCCCTCAGTTATACATAATTTGAAGGAAGCAGCCTTAGGAGAAGTAACCAAGCATCAAGCTTAATACTGTTCCACTCAGAGATCTCCAATAATTGGCTTCTTGAAAAAAAAGAAAAAAGTGTCATAAGAAAAGAATATTTAACATCTTTTCTGTTTCCTGCCTAATTTCCTGTGGTCTAAGTTCTGCTGAGCACTGGCCTTTGGAGCCTGAGCTGCCGTTTTTTAGGATGTTCCAAAAACATGAATCAGGATTGATTCCTATTTTATTCATGGCTATACTTGGTGGTAATTTGTGCAGCCTGAGATGAGGGTTTATTTTTCCCCTCTGAAGGTTTCAGGGATGTTTCTGTCAGGTTTTGGAAAATGTGCTCTAGGAGAGTGATACATTGAGTGCTGCCTTAGAAAAAGTCAGGCTGTCAGGGAACGTATTTATCTCCATGTTTGGGAAGCAGACCAGGATAAGTACAGACCTTTTAAAAACCTGTGTGAGAACTTTCTAAGGTAAAGGAGAAGGTCAGCCTGACATGGCTTTATGTCCATTTTATTTATAATTTATGGGCTGCCTGGGCATAAAGAATAATCTGGAATCTATGATTATTCAGAGATGAACATTTTTTTTTCCCTGCAGTACTGCTGTGCTGAGGAAGACTTGCTAGTTAAATGGTTCTGCTTCTTTCTGTTTCAAGAATAGATACCATGATATAAGAGAAATAAATAATTATATTAAAAAATAATCTCGGGCTTCCCCGGTGGCGCAGTGGTTGAGAGTCCGCCTGCCGATGGCAGGGGACACGGGTTCGTGCCCCGGTCCGGGAAGATCCCACATGCCGCGGAGCGGCTGGGCCCGTGAGCCATGGCCGCTGAGCCTGCGTGTCCAGAGCCTGTGCTCCACAACGGGAGAGGCCACAACAGTGAGAGGCCCGCGTACCGCAAAAAAAAAAAAAAAAAAAAAAAACAAACAAACTCCCAGGTTTTCCTAAAGGAGAGGTCTGCCTGTTTTTGTAAATAGAATGTATTGGAACATGGCTGAAGTCATTTGTTGACGTACTGTTTGTGGCGGCTTTCGCACTCCAACAGCAGTTATGTAGCTGCAACAGAGACCTTTCGGCCTTCAAAGCCTAAGCCTTAAAGCCTTTCTGATCCTTTAAGAAAAAGATTGTTTACCCCTGGCCTAGAAGGAAACTTCGTCCTAAAAGGACATTTCTATTGTGTTTTCTGTAATGACATGAATAGAAAGCTTGCTCTAATTGTGACAAAAGACAGAATTGTGATGAGAGCATCTATTTATTATTGGTATCTTATTCTACTGATTCATTGGTTTGTTGGGTATAATTGTGTTTAGAATAGGGCTAAAAGTGAAAAGACAGTACATTTACATCTGCCTCATCCAGCTAAAGCATTGATTAGGGGCTTAATTAGATATCACAGAGTTAGGTATTATTTGCAGAATTAGTCTACTGGTGTGAGCAAAATGCCAATTAAACATCTAGGTTCAGGTCACCTCTTCTAATAAGAGGTTTCAAAAAAGTGATTCTCCAGTTTGTTCAAAAGTACAAATGGTCACAGTGGTTAATATGAAACCCCAAATCTTTGAGTGCAGACTCCTAGAAAAGCCCGGCAGATTATCTCTATCTCTGCCTGTACCTCTGTCTCTCTTTCCATCTCTGTCACTCTCATCTCTGTCTCTAACATCTCTACCTGTGTGTGTGTATTCTTCCATCTTAAATATTTATTCAGAGAAACTAGAAAATTTGAATTTATTAATGTCTCTTACATCTATATATTGTATATTCTAGTTATGTATTGTTTACAAGCAGTCATTAGTGATCATCTAATCAAATATTAGCACTGTGATAGGTACTAAAGGGGAGCAAAAAGGCATAGCTCCCAACTTCATCAAACCTTCGTAATTGGAGAGGATAAATTTAATACATTGCAAACAAATTGTATATATATATATATATACACACACACACACACACACACACACACACACATACATACATACATATGTATAGCTTTCCTCTTTTTACCTTTTTATCTGAGAGGAGAGGCACAGATCTTAAGTGTATGGCTCCATGAAATACTCACAAGCTGCACACACCCATGTAACCAACCCAGATCAAGAAACAGAAAGTTCCCAGCAGTCCCCCAGGTGTCCCTTCCTGGTCATCCCCACTCTTCAAGGAAAAGCACTTGCCTGACTTCTAACCTCAGAGATTCAAACCTGAAGTTCCTAAAACACTGAGTTTCTGATATGTATAAACCAGGAAATCTGCGTGTCTGTCATCCTTTGGGAAAGCAGATTTGGATATCCTGGGTGTGTGTACTCCCTTCTTGAAGCAGTGACCTACTGGAGAGGAGCAGTTATCCCTTAGGGAGGGCGTGGCTTCTCCATGGCCACCTGGGTCACCTCATTTTGTCACCTTTTGGCCTGCTGGTCACAACACTTGTCTTTCTTCACCTCTAGATAATAATTTCAATGTCTTTGTAATTTTGACCACCCTGAGCCTTTTGTCTTTTGTACGACAATGTAGTATTAGTTGAATAAATAAGGACATCAAAAAAAAATATATATATATATATATACACTAAGTACTTCACTCTAATAATCCTATTAATTTTTTTCTGGAAAGCTTGTTTTTGTATGCTTAAAAATGACAACCTTTCCATTCTTCTTAAAATTTCAACCGTTACTTTTCATCCAACTCTCAGATCGTCATGACTTATATTTCATGTAGAAACACACAACAGAAATTCAAACATTAAAACAGGAAATTCAGCACTGCCTACCAAATTATAACATGATTCCATCCCCACCCCTCCTTCTTTCTGCTAGTATGAGAGAGGAAGATTTGGTCCTCCTGTGGAATCTCAGGTCTTAGTCTATGCTCTGTCAAACACTCTCCCCTTCTTGTGGACTGCCTTCCATCACTTATTCACTCTCATTCTTTCTCTCTCTCTCTCTCTCACCCTTCATTCCTCTTTCTCCCTTATACTCAAATATATTCATATTTATTTTTTTTTAACCTGCAAAATCCACTACTCTTTATTTTCATCACTCTATTTGAGACCACCAACATTTCTTGCTGAGGAAACTTCTGTTAAAAATATGACTTTCATAAAAATACAAAATGACCACATTCCAAAGATTTTATTTGTCATCAATTAATGAACAAATTTGTAAAATGCCCGGACTGATTCAAAAGAGAATTAGATGATGTGAGGTTTACAGAGTTCGTCACTTAAAGGAATGAAGAAATGAATTTAAGAAATGATACAAATGTGGTTAAAGTCATACAAGAAAATAAATAGTAACCGTTGAGTTTTGATATAGAAGGCATTTGCATTTCTCTTGGACAGAAACCATTTAAAATTTTCTTAAAGAAGGGTCATCAGCGTTTCAGTCAGTTCTGCAAGATAACTCTTATGTAGTTGTAGCATATCCTGATCAATAGTAAATAGTAAGTTGAACAAAGGTACACAACCCTAGAAAGTCAGAAAATCTCCAGTTAGGGTGTGTCGGCTATACAACACCTAGCCACTATACTGAAATGACACCTAGTAATCCTTTTACCTGTTTCCAAATGTAGACACAAGTGTATGATTTAATAGTTCTGTGTACACTCTTAACTCCTAATATTTTCTCAAGGAACCTGCAAAATGTTATTTTGACAGTTTTATTATGTAGAAATTTAAAACACCTTTATGAAAAAAAGTATCAATTAAAATTTTAAAAATGAATGATTTGTTGGGAGAAAATACATTTTATTCATAAAATGAGGAAAGTGTTAAATTCGCTAATATACAATGTTGTACAAAAACCAATTTTAAAAAAGTTACAGAGCCATAAAAATGATTCAACAGGATAAGAACAATTTATAAAAGTGATTCTGATATCTAAGCCTGTGAAAAGATACCCAATCTCAATTGTCACAGAAACAAAATGATGACCATACAACTACCAACAGCAGTAATATAGTCCAGAATTCACCCATTAGATTGGAGAAATTTAACAACATTTAAATACATCCAGTATTGACAAGGGTGTAATGAAATTGCTCTCTTATGAGCAAGTTATCAGCAATTCTGTAAATACTGTGGAGAATTTGGAAATCATTTTGCCATAACTTATTAAAATTCAAATTTCTCATCATTTTTGGCCCAACAGCTCCATTATTTTTTATGCAGTAAAGATACTTGGATATAAAATATTGCAGGGATTTTTTATTGCAGCATTATCTATTAGAGTATAAAACTGGAAATAAGGGCTTCCCTGGTGGCGCAGTGGCTGAGAGTCCGCCTGCCAATTCAGGGGACGTGGGTTCGTGCCCCGGTCCGGGAAGATCCCACGTGCCGCGGAGCAGCTGGGCCCGTGAACTGTGGCCGCTGGGCCTGTGTGTCTGGAGCCTGCGCGTCCAGAGCCTGTGCTCTGCAACCGGAGAGGCCACAGCAGTGAGAGGCCTACGTACCGCAAACAAAAAAAACTGGAAATAAGAGCAAATAAGCATCAGTAGAGATATTACTGAGTAAGTTATACGTCCATAGTATGTAATATTCTGTGGATGTCATAAAGAATGAGTTAGAATCACCTGTATGTCTATTCTACTTTTAAAGTAAAAATGGTAAATTGTAGAATGTGTAGCCTATGATCAAATCTTTTTTTCTTTCAGTTTTATTGACATATAATTGACATATTGCATTGTATAAGTTTGAGGTGTACAGCATAATGATTTGACTTACATAAAGATCATATCTTTAAAAAATAAAAACAACTACTAGAAAAGCAATATTCCCTATTTATGATGAGGTTGTATCAGCAAAGAAAAGGTATACACAAAGCTTTACCAATGGTTAGATTAAGGTTATGAGATTGCTATGAGGCTCCTAAAGACCTTTTTAATTTTGATACTTTAGCATTTTATTTAAATGAACATTAATTTTATGATTATACCTGTAATTTTATCTTTCAAGGCGCTTCTTATGGCATTAGAATGCAATCCAAACTTCTTAACCCCAGTCTGTAAGTCCTTTGTGATTCAGTTCTGCTCCAGCTTGACCTTGAGCAACTCTAGCACTCTTTAACTGCATTTAGGAACAATAGCTAGTTTTTAGTTTATTTTGAAAAAGTGTAATTCTTTCTTACCTTAAAGGCTTCCTATTTACTACCATACACTCTGGCTGGAACCACATTTTCCAAAATTTGTTCGGCTGATTTAGTTTAAATGTCACTTGCCTACAATTGTCACTTTGATCCTTCAATAGAGATTATGTCCCCCAGTCATGACCTCTCATAAGGATTCTGAAGAAGGTAGTTTTTTGTTTTGTTTTGTTTTGTTTTTGCGGCACGCGGGCCTCCCACTGCTGTGGCCTCTCCCGTTGCGGAGCACAGGCTCCGGACGCGCAGGCTGAGCGGCCATGGCTCACGGGCCCATTAAATGTAATTTTTAAAAAGTAGGATCCTATTATGAGAGAAAACAAGGATCGGGCGTCTAATTGTCATTTATTACTTACATTGACAGTTTCTGGATTGTTTCACTTAGAAAGAATTTTGACTTGTCATACAAAAGTCTCATGTGACAGGATTATTTCAACATAGGGTTAATTTACCTTGGAGAATAATGAATGCCCTTGCTTGATTTTTAGCCCCAGCTATAAGGTAGTTATTGTAAACATTTTTGTTGGATAAAAGAAAGGAGTTTTACAAGTTCGTTTACTAACATAAATATTCAAGATCATAGGCATATTCGTTGGACTTTATAACCCTAGGTCATTTCAGATTAAAAAAAAAGTTTTGGCCATTTGTATTAGAACCTTCTAAAGACATAAATACTTAGAATGAAAGTATTATTTTAGATGTTCTGACAAGATGAAGTATAAACTATCCAAATAAGTTGGAAAAGAGAAGTGTTTTATACTTAGGGGGTGAACTCCCATCTGAAGTGATAGAAACAGTCTCTCTTTCAAGTGATATATCTGACCACAGTCATTTACTGAATGCGAAGAGTGGAAGCTTATCATGTTAAATTGTCTCATTAGATAGGCCTGGCTAACTAACCATAGACAAATCAGGTATCTAAACAGGATAATATCCTTTACCTCAGGTCATGAATATTTTGAAACTCTTTAATATAGATCATTTTTATTTGTCATTATTTGGAAAGAGTTACATTACCTTGAGCTGTGAGCCTGGATACACAATATTTCCTTAATAAAAACAAATATATCAGGAATCTGTGTGATACATTATTCTGTCTGGTAACGTGAGACCGTGAGTATATCATTTATTCTTTATCAAAGAAAGCATGGATTTTTGAGCCCTAAAATAGAATGACTTATACAGCTATAGGTTTTATTTTGGTGACGGTGATGTTTAAATAGTTGTTGGCATTTGATATGAAGTTGAATGGCTTGGGGGGAATCTTATGACCTACAGCTCCTAAGCTAAAATATATGCAAGGTACAAAATGAATTCAATAAGAGGAAAGCAAAATTAGTTTGTAAGATATTTTAATAGATCACATAATATAAATGATATCTATCTCTGAGTTTTTTACATCCAATAAAAGTGTAGTTTAGGGCTTCCCTGGTGGCGCAGTGGTTGAGAGTCCGCCTTCCAATTCAGGGGACACGGGTTCGTGCCCCGGTCCGGGAAGATCCCACATGCTGCGGAGCGGCTGGGCCCGTGAGCCATGGCCGCTGAGCCTGCGCGTCCGGAGCCTGTGCCCCGCAATGGGAGAGGCCACAACAGTGAGAGGCCCGCGTACTACAGGAAAAAAAAAAAAAAAAAAAAAAAAGTGTAGTTTATAAGGCCTTTCTACCAACTTATAAACTTTGCAGTAAAATGTGTACTCATATAACTAACCTAGTTGCTGACATCATTTAAAGCTTCAATGCAGGAACATTAGAGCAATTGGAAAAGAGAAAGAACAATTGGTACAAGTTTTACTCTGCTATTTATAAATGCAGATAAAATAAAAAGGTGGAAGTGTTAACTTCTGGATTATTATTGACATGCATTTTTTCTGGTTAGCTTGATTTATATATTCATATGTTTAACAGACATAAAGAATGTTTGTTGACAGACTGTATTTGTATATGTGCATATTTCACTGATAAAATGTTATTGGCACATTTCCCTTCCTACTGGACAATTCCAAAGTCACTGTAAGTTAAACAAAATGAAAAGTCTGTTTTTGCCCTTCTGTAAAAATTGGCACAAGTATGAATTCTTTTTTGAACACATACTTATATAAACTAGGCACTAGAGATAACAAAAAGTCATAAAATGATAATCAGTCCCTCAAAGCTGGGCTTTGATTTAATTCTCCTATATGTGATTTTTCCTCATAACAAACCAACATATTTTCAAAAGCTTCAAGGTGCTGTTATTTGTAGAACTCTGCACTGTGGAGCGTTATTTAATTATCCCCTGGGAAAATTTTTAAATTTGAAGTTACCTTAGTCAATAAACATTAAGCATCTATCATACGCTTGATTTTTTTCTGTAAAACATTCCAAAGCAAAAGAAGTTATATATAAGTTATAAGCCACTGACACATGCAGACCGGCACAAGCTGTGCACAAGGTGACGGAAGTGCAATGCCAGAGTGATTGCCCCAAACAGAATTTTTCAAAAGAATATTTAAGTAGGGATGAGACCAAAAAATTTGGCCAAATTCAGCAATAATATTGTAGAGGGCAAATCATATATGTGAATTCGAGACTGCAGTGACAATATTCGGTAGTTATGAAACTTCCCCTAGCATCCCCAGCATTGTTTCATAAGAAAAATAACCCTCTTAATTAACTGTGGTCATGTAAATCCTTTGACTATATTTTTTTCACATGCAAGTCTAAAAATATTAATGTCTTCTTATTATCTTTCCAGCACTAAACACCGTTCTAAGCACAGAAAAAGCATGGAGATCTTGAAATGGCAGACATTGACTAGTTTTTATTTTCAAAAACAGAATTTGGTGGATGTTACTAATCTTCGTTAAATAATACACAGCATATGAAAAACGTAGTTTGAGATATAGATTAAAATTTTATTTATAATTTGATTCAATTGATTACAGATATTTACATCGAATGTACTATAGTAGTGCTAGGCATAGTGGACTTGAAGTACAGAATATGTATGTAGCCTGGCTGTTAAGGAGACATGCCCATGTCATCGAATGACCCTATAGAGCATCATATAGTTCAATTTGAATATCAGTTGTACACAAAAGACAAGTCCATAAATGCAAGTAAGTTATATTGAGTTGAATTTGTTACAACTTATAATTTAAAAAAACAACAATATAAAACTGATTTGGTAGCACTGATGTAAATAAGCATGAAAACCTCAGAAATAGGAAAGTTGGTTGAGTTCTAGCTTGTTTAGGAAAGTTTAGGAAAGTTGGTTGAGTTCTAGCTTGACTCTTAGTACTCAACGCAAAAATGTAGCCATGATAGTTATAAAGGTCTTATTATTGACTTGAATGACGCTTAATAGTGTATTAGGAAAAATCACTTCTTTCTATCCTAATACAGGTCATTTTGAGATAAGGATGTAGTATGTGTATGCAAAATCTAACATGTATGTGCATATTAATTCACATAAATTTCATAATGACCTTTATTGACAATTATTGAGCAACAAGACTGATGGTGGTCTTGATGGTTTTGCATTATTTATTTTTACAAATAAGTAAATGTGAAAACATAAGACATACCGACCAGTAGTTAACAAAAGCTTTTTTATTTTACAGAAGGGTGCAAATTGGTATAGTTCAAATATATACTGTTGAGTTATCTTTGGTTTAATAAAAAAAAAAAAGCATGATGACTTCTAAAAAGTGAATAAAGTATTCCTAGATTTTAAGGTACAAGCAGATACAGGAAGCAGAATTTCCCTTCCAAAATAAAAAAAATAGCATTTGGCATTCAGTGAGGATGTCTGAAAAAGAATAGAAGGTCCTAGATGGTGAATAGTTTTAGAGGAACAGACTTATTTTGTCCGTGGCTTGTAGAGACAGCTTCATTCCTTTATAATCACTTCTTGTAATACGACGTTGATTGAACTGTTGTTAAATTATCTTATTCTTTGTATGCTGTCCTGGATTTCAGGGAAATTCATTTTGACCCCATCACACTGAAATTCTTAATGACACATCAAACGCCTTTGTAGATAATGAGTATTATTTTCTCAAACAGAAGAAAAATCCCTTACCATGCAAAGATGCTTATGGAATTATGCAAAATATCTAATTGTTTAATTATTTTTCCTTAACCTAGCAAGATGAAAAAAGAGTTTGGGAAGGGAAGATATTGCAGAGCTATTTTTTCCTCATACTTATTTTAGAGGAACAACTTGAAAATTTACATGCAGGGGACTGTGTGATCTAAGTTTTTTAATGTGTCTAATAATAAATCTATGTGGGGGGGTTGATTATGAATAGTGCCTGCAAGCTCAGGGCACAGTAAATTTTGTTGCAATTGTTACTTTTTTTCAGTTTTTACTGAAAAAAGCCATATTTCAGATGACTGCTATCTTTCGTAGCAATACTCTCCTACTTTTTAAAAATCATATATGTGTACATAGTATCATATGTTAATATTTAGTTTTATATATTAATAGTATATTATTTACTGTACTTTAAAGTAGTGTAGTATTTTTCCTCATTATAATCTCATGGTGAGATTTTATAGATAAGAAAATTGGAATTCTCATGCATTAATCGCATCTGACATAGTAAGACGAATGAAAACAGTATGTTTATATTGTTTACCTTAATGGATTGAATTTGAAACTTGGAAAATATATACTGTTTCCAATGCTAAGCTGTATCAACAAACTTTTCTCCACAAAAATTGTGTCATAGTGAATGCATGTCCACCGAAATGATCCATGAGATCAGTCGTGATAAAATAAATCCTGATTAAAGAGAAGTGGATGAGGCAACTAAAGAGATAGAGCAGAGGAACTCAGGTCCTTATTTTTTGAGCATTTTCAAAACAGATTTCTCAAGGACAAACGTGTGTGTGTGCGTGCGCATATGGCAGGGTAACGGGATACATCTCTTTAACTAGAGAAATTCAACCTCTGATGCATTGACTGTACTAGTAGAATTTTATTCAAAGAAAAAAATACTATTACTAAAAATATTTTTAAATCACCACTGTATATTTTTGATTCATTCTTAGTAACTCAACATTGTTTTTTTTCACATTTTGACTACTTAATAAAAATCATTATTCTATATCTGTGTTCTAACCACCTATGTAATAATTTATAATTAACTTACTAATAGAATACATAAATACTGCCATTACTGAATTCTACCAATTATATTTCTTTAAAGAAACCTAATGACTTTTAAATAATTTCACTCAATTCAGAGATCTTCAGTAATAATGAATCTATAATTTTGGACTGTAAGGGTAACTTTGCCTAGAGATAGTGGAGCTCAAAATTAACTATGTCGTTGTACACGTACATGTCATGGAAAAGCATGTGCATATGCATATGTATGTATATATAAATATGTGTATGCATGTGTGTGTATATATAAAGAATATATATAAAAAGTGGATTGGGACAGTTGATACTAGATTGGTGATATTTGTATTTGTTCTTTCCATTTGAAACATTTCCCACCAAAATCTTAGGTATATTGTTAAAAAAAAGTAATGTATTTGAGCTTTTACTATTTGCTGTACTTGAGTAACATTCTAAATTTATAGCAGCTTTATTATCTTCCTGCCTTATCTATTTACTTTGTCATTGTGATCAGAGTATAGGGTGTTAATACATTAAATGTTTTAAGATGTTAATTATGGTACTACTAAGCAGGATACTTTCATGATTAAGAACAAAATGTGAAAATTTTTATTTGTCCTTTGTACCAGAACAAGTAAAGATGGCTAAATTGAGGGATTGCATATTTGAATGGAAGACTGCAGAGGGGTAATAGAAAGAGGTGCTGTCTGTGTTGACCTTATGTGCCAAAAAGTAATTTCCAAAACAAGAACTTCCTGAAGATAATATTTGATTCCTAAGAAGTTTAACAGAGATTTTAGAAAGTTCTATTGCTGAGCCAGGGTACTTTTCTTTGAGGGTGATTTGAATTTTCCATTACATGAGTCAATTCTTGTAGTTGATTCTACTCTTCGATTACTTTTTTGAACTTACATTTTGGCATTAGAGGCAAGGGATTGCATTTTAGTGTGTTATGATTGTCACTAAATAGTTGTATTCCTACTCTGTTGATTATCAAATAAGATGTTGAATTCTTAATGCCTTTCATATTGGCTATTTCAAAGTTGAAGAAGCTTCTCAGAGAAATATGTATTATTTATAACATGTGAATATTTTAATAAGCAGGTTTCTTTGCTGGGAGCTAGGAGTGAGGCTAGAATAGTCTTAGAGAAAAGGCACCTATAGAGGGCACAATTCTGAAAATAACTAATGGCAGCAAAACAGGCGAAGTTCATTTTCAGAATTTTTGGAGCCACTTGGGTTCTTTAAACAGTGATGATGATGTCACTACTATAGAAATATTCACCGGTAATTACATTATTCATTCAACAAACATTTATCTAGTACCTACCCTAAATCAGTAACTGTACTGGGCATTTGGAGTATAATACAGTATATGACAGACACTTTGTCTAGCTACTTCCTGTAAATTCTGTGATTTTAGAGCAGCTAAGGAATAGGTTTCATTACATATGCCAACAGTAATCAACTGGTAGTATTTGCCTCCAGTGCTTTGTACGGAGGAAATGTCTGAGCCTGCCTCTTGGCTCAACAGTAAAATATTTTAATTATTTATTTATTATCTTGGCTGTTTGAGTGTCTAGTGGTAGCAGGTATATCATGTATTTGTTACCCCAGTTCTACCATTTTCTTATTTAGAATCAGCATTTCATTGGAAAAAATAGGTATACTTTATAGGTAGCATATTTGTGTAATGAACAATATGAGGAGATTAATAAATGATAGTTCTTTTATTAAACTGCAGAAATGACTTACGATGCTCAACTCTTCATCCTTTGCAAACTCATATTTATTTTTGGATCTAATGAATCACCATTTGCCCTTTGCTTCGCAAAGAACTTAGGGAGGTGAATGTTCTTGAGAATCTCAGTCCTGTCTTGATGATAGCTTATTTTTGGCAAAGTGCCATATCCATGATAGAAATTTTAGCGAAAAGCGTTAGAGAATGTTAACATTTCAAACTTCTAAAGGTCATTTAAGATAAAAGTACAGAAACGAAATGGGTAAACATTAAAATTCATTTTGATAATGATCAGCTGTTGTCTGCACCATGCCATCCGTCTTTATATCTTCTCATACGTAGCAATTAAAATAAATATGTTAATACTTTCACAAAATCTAAACAGTGCTGGGCACTTAGTAAAGGCTCACTGAATGCTTGTTATTTGATAGATGGGTGATCTGTGTGTTCCAAGAATTTTTTTCAGCACTATGCTAAGCATGTTTTATAAAAAACAAGAAGCCTGATCCTTCTGAGTCCAAATTCTAGACAGTATTAGCATACCAAGCATGTAGGCATATGAACGTTACCAAAAGCAGAGAGCAGCAAGCATTTTATAAGTAAATAATAAGCTGTATGGGACTGACCTTAAGGATAGTAAATCAGAATAAGGTTAATCTTGGAACCTAGAGACAAATTTTCTCAAGGTCAGACTTAAGTTAGTCTATGTCAGGATTTCCATAGTTAGAGAAAATGGGAAGAGAATTTTTTCAAAGATGGTAGGGAAAATATTCTCAATAGAAGGCCAAAGTATTTTCTAAAGAATTAACTCATTATTTCATGTGTTTATTTCATTTCACTCATTTATTCAATGTCCACAAAATTGCTTGTGTACCTACAGCACAGTGCAGGTTATAGGAAGCTACAAGATGGGATTAAACAGGGGAGTGGAGAGAGCACTTCGCATAAGTTATCTGTGGGATACCTAGATGAAAATCTCAGTTTAATATATGGCTCTGTGGGCTTGGATGTCAGGTGAGAATTAGGGGTTCAGATAAGTTTAGAAGGCTTTTTTATATAGGTGCCAGTGGATCCATAGACGTGAGTGAGGTCACTCAGGGAAAGTGTATGTAAAGCCAAGACCCCCAAGATACAACTCTGGGTCAAGGTGTTACATAAAGGGAGAAAAGTTGATAAAGGAAATTAGAAAATAGAGAGGTAGAAGAACAGTCAAAGAGTGTGTAATATAAGTGCCAGATTATAAAACATTATTTAACATTGTCTCCCAAATCATAAACTAGATCTGACATAGCATGAGCGTTAGTGGGTTATCTCTTGTTTGTTTATTGCTGTGTCATGATCCATTGATAGTGGCTAGATACAAGTAAATTATTATAAATGCAAAGCATAATTAATTTAAAAATATGAATATATTTTGTGTATATAATTGTTTCAAAGATAAATTAGGCATGGAACAGAGAAATGCCCATATACAGTAAATGTATGTATATATTCTTTGCTACTAATGAACTACTTCTATATAATTCAATGAGAATAAACTTTCAGAAAAGATTTTATTGAGATGATTGATCATATTTTTTCAGAGTGAAGTACTTAATTGATATGAATTGATTGATTCATTTAAGAATGGGCATTGATAACAACACTATGAAATAGCATTACAGCTTAAACATTTTCCTACAAGAGGAAAGAATGTTTTCTTTTGGGAGGAATGTATGCTCAATTACAAAATTGTGATAAAATGAGTTAGTAAAAAAAAAAACCTTTAAATTTAAAAATGCACAGGAAATTATGGACCCAGTTAAGCCTTAAGTATTTAATTGTCAAAACATGATAAAGTCTCAAAGTCTCTAAGGTGGGCCCTAATGTGAAATAAAAACCAAGACTGAATTATTAATTGCATTTTCCAAGAATTACATGGGCTGTTTTTAGTTTTTCATTACTCGTTTTGTTGAGGAACATGATTTTTTTTACTTTGTATATAATATTCCCTTTGACAAGCTGCCATTGCTCATCTCTGTGGGTTTGGTTATTTTAGTGATTGTCATCGCAAGGATTTATAACATCAAGTTACGAAGAATTCTGACAATGTTTAGATTATAATATCTAGAAGGACTGTCCTTGCAGTTTGATAAAAATGTTCTATCTTTACCTCTAAGACACAGAGGATTTCCTTTTTCAGTGTCTTCCTGGAATTGTTTTATGTCTTCATCTTCCTTAAGGTATCTGGAATTTGCATTTGTGCAAGGAAGCAAGGAGCTAACAATTGACTAACATTGACTGAGTGCTGAAATATGCAGCAGAGACTATGGTAGATTCTTAGGGTTTCACTTTAATTTCACAAGAATCTCTTGCCGTAGGTACTGTTTTCTCATATCACATATAAGGGAGGATTTACCCTCTTTCCCACTTCTAAAGAGGGAGACTGGAAAATGGAAAAATAGAGAAGTTGAAGGGAAGGGAAATGGTTCATAAAGGTAAAGTGGAGAGTTAAAGGAATATGGGAGGAAGGCATGAGATTGGGAGCAGAGCCAGAGCTGCTGTGCCTAGACGGTCTCTAAAGTGAGAATCCATCTCAGAGGGGACCGGTAAGCATGGGGGAGCTACAGAAGGAGCAGTGGCCAAGGGGAGGTTAAAGGAAAATGTGTGCAGTAGTTTCTTCTGTACTTTATCACAAAACCTTCCATACAGTCCACATATTGTCAGTGAAAGACTGACCTCAGAAGGGTTCTTGGTCAGATGAGAGCCGGAACGAAGTCCACTGACATGGAGATTACATGTTGATGATGAAACGGAGATGCAGAGATGTTAAAGACAGAATTCAATCCAGGCCTGATTCCAAATCTCGTAATTTGTTACTACATCACGTTGCGTACAATTTGAAATCAGCTATAAATCCAAGGGGTAACACCTCAGAAACGCTGCAGTATCCTTTGTTGATGATACCTTACTTATTATTCTGTTAACGATATCTGGATAGCTGATTTGATTGTTTTGGCAGATATCTCAGAATTAGACATCAGTCAAGGACTCAGTGCTAGTGCTTCTTGCATGTATATCCTAAGAAACTATTTCCTCATCTCTGCTGGTATTATTAATAAGGGTGATTCTCAAAGGAGTAAACAGAAGCCTAAGTTAGTTTCATATTCTATTAAACGTAAAGGAGAAAATATGTTTCATTTCAGATATTTATCTAGGTTAATTACATTTGCTTTTAATTTATAAATATTCAGAGCTTTATTACTGTTTTTCACAAACACTGTTAAGCAAATGACTTTGAAAAATTAGTGTTCCAATTTCAGAAAGCACAAAGTCACTTTTTAAATTTAAAGAGTAATTTAGCAAGTACCATCTTATAAAATAAAACACATTTCAAGAATGTATTATTTTTTTTTTAATGTAAGCCAAAAAATATTGGCCTTAATATATTCTTTATGCTGCTGGAAATTAGTTCTTAAAGTGCTTGAAACCCAAGATACATGACATTTCAGAAAGACAGTTTAAGTAGAAAATGGGTATTTTCTGAAAGTATTTCATAAATTTATGTGACTGCATTAAGAAACAGGACCACTCTCTTCAAATAATTAAATGGCCTATAAAATAGTCACCAGCATCATAAAAATAGTAATTCACCTGGGATTATGCATATCAATAGGTAAAAAGCACCAGTTTACATTGCAGTGCTTTGTAACAGGATTTCTCAACCTTGCTACTAGTAACATCTGGGGCCAGGACCTCCCTGGTGGCGCAGTGGTTGAGAATCTGCCTGCCAATGCAGGAAACATGGGTTCAAGCCCTGGTCCCGGAAGATCCTGCATGCCACAGAGCAACTAAGCCCATGTGCCACAACTACTGAGCCTGTGCTCTAGAGCCTGCAAGCCACAACTACTGAGGGCACGTGCCACAACTACTGAAGACAATGTGCCTACAGCCCGTTCTTCTCAACAAAGACAAGCCACCGCAGTGAGAAGCCCACACACTGCAATGGAGTAGCCCCCGCTCGCCGCAACTAGAGGAAACCCGTGTGTAGCAACGAAGACCCAAGATGGCCAAATATAAATAAATAAATTTTTTTTTTAAAAAAAAAGGATAGGAAAAGTTCCTAACCTATATAAAAAAAAAAAAAAATGGGGGGCCAGATAATTCTTTGGGACTTGTCATGTGCAACGCTGGGTGTGTAGTAACATCCCTGGCCTTTACCCACTAGATGTCAAAGTGTCCCCACACCCACCCCACAGTCTTAATCAGAACTCTCTCCAGACATTGCCACTTATCTCCTAGGGGCAAAATTGTCACAGGTTGAGAACTATTGCCCTATCAAAATAATCATTTAACTCCATTTGAGCTACTTTCATACATGATTTTAAGGCTTAATACTTACTTATATTATTCGTAATTATTACAAAATAATTTAGACTTCCTATTTGTGCTTACTTTCCACAAGCTTTGTATAATGTTGTAGCTCAAAAGTTAGTACTAGCACGTGACAGTCTCCATCTCTGTCAATCAAGAAGATTATTTACTACTAATGAATGAATGAATGAAAGTCGTTTTATTTGAGGATGCTCTTCAGAAGACTTAAAATAATATTTGTGGAACATTCTGCATGTGACTGGATTTATTTTGATGACTGTCAATTTCTTTGACAACTACTCATTTTACTTTTTAGAAATGGACATTATATCTAAGGGAGAGCCCAATAAATTCAAATATAACTAAAAAGTTAGGTGCCATCTGTATTCTAAACTTAATTGAAACTAATTTTTCTGACTTTCTTGTGTGAGCTGGTTTCTGAATGGGAATTATGTCATGGTTTGCTAAACTCAGGTAGCAAGGGAGCCAGGAACTGTAGTAGGAGAAACAGGGACTGGAAATAAACAAAGACGGGAACTCACAGGTCTCAAAAATATAAGGTAATTTCATTAAAGTCATTTTATTAACCATAACACAAATCCATTGCTTTTCCAGAGTCCCATTAATGGAATTACTATTCACCTGGCTTGTTTGTGATCATCTTTTAGTTCATCAATAGGTCATCAGTTCTTTACAGATTTAGCTCTAGAATATCTTTAGAATTTGCCATTTCCTCTTCATCCCCACCACAATGACTTTTGTGTCTCTCCCTAACGTAGCTCTACTTGTACCCCTGCAAAGCTGCCTCACCAGCAGCTCTGCCTCTAGCTCACCTTTCTATTTTCATTGCCAGCACAGTTCTGTCTGGAATACGAATAAAACCATGAAATTCTCCTACTTCTACTTCTACAAGAGTTACCGATTGCCCAAAGAATAACATCTTAAGGCCTCTACCTGGTTTCTGACTACATGATTTCCCCCAGTTATCATCAGTCACCGCTTTGTGCATAGCCTCTCTTTAGTCCTGTTAACTGGCTTATAACACCCTTAGATAATACACGTGTTTTTCTGTCTTTATATATATCGTTCCTTCAGCCTGGCTAGTTCCTAGTGCTTCTCTAAGGATTCTGCTCAAATACCTCATTTTTTGTGAAACCTTTTCTCTAATGACCAGACATACATACTCTATTTGTATTTATCTCCTAGCGTTTTAAGAATTTATATATATATATATATATATATATATATATATATATATATGCTCTGTCATTTAAGTGATTTAAGAACAAGTAGGAATACCTACAAAAACATATCTATTATATAAAATAAAGATGATTATAAAGTAACTTCTGTAGCCAAATTAAACTAAGATAAAAATTCTTAAATAACTTTAATTTTGCAAAGTCAATGTCCCACTTTTAATTTAGTATCTTTTTAATTTTAACATATGCTACCTCAAACTTTAAAATTATATTTTGATTCATATTATAATATTCTTAAAGTTTTTATACAATCATAAGTATGTAAATATCAATCCTCTTGGGTTTGAAGTGATTTTCCCATTTTCTCATATTAAATAGTATGTTGTGAAATTTTAGTTTTATATTTAATTCTAAAATATGTAACTTTTATGGAGATAATATTAGTTTTGTTTTTGTTTTATTTAGTTTTTGAGGCTTGGGCTCTGGCTTTGAAGCAGCAGGTTTAGCAGATAACCTTACACATCTTCTCTGTGGTTCATCCTTCACCTTGACTTTATATCCTTTAGCATCCCCTTCAGCCTGGAAGGTGGTCCACTCAGGGTGAGGGCTCGAGGGGGAGACTCCCTGCAGAGGTGCTGTACTACTGCAGTGGGGCAGGTAGGAGCTGTCCTTTCAGCACCCATTGCTCAGCTGTCTCCCCAAATGCCAACAAAGCCCCCCCCAAAGTCTGTCAGGTGGCTCCCTTAGCTCCTTATGTTCCCAGACCCTAGAACCCTGCCACGGAATGATCTAGTGCTTTTCCTTTTACTGTAATTGCAAACTATACCCAGTATTTTTGAAATTTAAATGAGAGAAATACAACACATGAGACACAAATGATTAATACCTAGTATAAAATATTAAGAAAACAGCATCCCAGTGGGAAAATGGACAAAGTGAAAAAGAAGAGCCTATTCATATATGTACAAAAAATTACAAATGTCTAATAAATATTAAAAGTTTCACAACTTCACTAAAACTAAAAGAAGTGTAATTAAAAGTGGTTTACCATTTCTGGACCATCAAATAAAAATAAAGAGTAATTTTATTAAAATAATTTAAGCATTTCCTTAGGGCTCAGTGCCATGAGCAGGTTTGCATTTCCTGACTCTGTGCTAGTGCTCTTATCATCACCTCTTGTAGTGTCTAATAGAAAATGAGTTCTACTGAAAATTATTTTAAATAATCTTCCCTGAGGGAAAGCACAGAAAAAAACAAAAGTAAATTTAATGATTTGTGTGACCTGTGTAATCCATTTAAGGCAATAGAACTAAAGTGGTTGAAATAAAACACAAATATACAAAAACTGTAAAGGTGAGTGAGGAGATACAACTGCACTATATGTTAAAAAAAAAGAATTTGTAAAGAGAAATGATGTGGGCCCATTAGTTTATTGTTTATTTATTGATCATTTACTGTTTTAATTTTTTAAACCATGTCACAAATCTCTTAAATATGGATTATGCTGAAAGTTAAACATTTAAGCATATATTCTTATATTATAAAATCTATTTAATACACTTATTTGAAAGTATAACTGAGCAGAAATATTTTTGTACATTTTACTGGCTGCCTCAGAGTCTGAGAAATATAATATATAAAAAATACAAACAGGGCTTCCCTGGTGGCGCAGTGGTTGAGAGTCCGCCTGCCGATGTAGGGGACACGGGTTCGTGCCCCGGTCTGGGAAGATCCCACATGCTGCAGAGCGGCTGGGCCTGTGAGCCATGGCCGCTGAGCCTGCGCATCCAGAGCCTGTGCTCTGCAATGGCAGAGGCCACAACAATGAGAGGCCCGCGTACCACAGAAAAAAAAAAAAAAAATGCAAACAGTGAAAAACCCAATACATTTATATGAGTCATATACTAGATTTTGTGGCCAAAGAATTTCAGTGGCCTATAATTTATATACATATGCCAGCTACCTTGAAATATAATGAAATTGTGGGAAAATCATCCTGAATTTGAATTCTGAGTTTGAATTTCCCCTGCAATGATGTCCTTCATCACTGCTAAGAGTCATTTTCTTACCAGGATATAGTTAATATAGGGATGTAATGTATCATTCACTGTTTATGAAGGAAGTATATGGCATCATTTAAAATTCCCAGGTGATGTCAATATTTAGAATCTTAGAAGCTTTAAAGAATGTCACAAAATCTATGAATTTTCTCTTCTAAGTTTGTACACATAGTCACACAATTTTGCCCATATTAACAGGGTGTTCAAATATCCCCTGACACTGTCCATGAACAATTTAATATCCTGAGGGGAAAAAGTCAAGGAAGGAGATAATTGTATGTGATCCTCTAAATGTAAATAACATTTAACTATGCCATTTGAAACTATAAAACTGATAAATAAGTAACAGTAAAAGCATCCAATTAAACATTTCTCTAGATTAATGTTGTTTCACTGAAATACTCATCCCTTGGGATTTACCTATCATCCAATTTTACAGTGTAATAAAAAGAATAGAATATTTGTCTTTAGAAAATGATGCCAAAATACCATTTAAAAATCATTTTCTTCCTGACGTATCTCAGTTTTTGTCTGCCCTTCACAAGGTAATTTACTGAGCACCAAATTATTAGGCATTGTACACACATATAAAAGAAATAAGTAATGGGAGATAAGTAAAGATGTATATGATTGTTATCAGAGTTCAGGTTTTGTCCAAAAAAGCAGTTATGTTGCAAAAGAGGCAATGAATTATCAAGAATGAGTGACATTTGTGTTTGGTGAGAAAATATTTACTCCCTTAGAGATCTAAAATGTAAAACATTTTTAACTGAGTGCTTTAAGTTAGAAAATTTCACAATTTCTAAAATGACAGAAATGATAGATGATATTTGAAGTATTTATTATGCTGTCCTTTATGGTCAAAGAAGGAAATACCTGGCACATTGTTGTTAGAATGTATCATTTAAGCATGAAAATATAAAGCTGCTTTTTCCATATATCTATAGTTAATGAAATTGTTTCTTGTTGTCATTTTGTTTGTGACGGTGAAAATGAGTAAGATGTCATCAAAACAATAAGATGTCATCAAATTATTTCTTATTTCTTGGTACAATTTTCTAGTCATATGGCTGTTTATTGAAATCACCTAAATTTCTGCTACTAGGCCTTTGTTACAACTTTGGCTATATGTTGCATCTCTTTGGGTGCCCTTAGAGTGTATTGTAAGTGACATCATAACATAAATGGGATCCTTGGATCTAACACAGCTATTGCAAGATGTACATTTAATCTATTTCAGGTGTTTGCATTTAGTCAGGAAAGGAGATGAGAAAGGAAGATATTTATTAAACAACACAGAGATTCCACAATTAAAGGAGCAGTAATCTTTAGTGGTTTGGTAGGAGGAGATTGGAGAAGGAAATCTGTGAACTCTTAAAATGATGGAAAAAACAAACAAAACCCAAAATGTCTTTCCCAGCATCGTACCCCACTCGTTACCTCCTCCACTCTTGTATAGGCTGAAGATAAAAAGCAGTGATCCCTGTACTTCAGCTCTCTTGGTTCATCTTTTGAAGTCAAACTTTCCTATCTTTTTTCTGGCTCACTTACAAGTCTGTTTCTGACTCTGAACAAATATATATTTAATAAAGTAATGACAGTATACACTTGTCCCTGGGTATCCACTGGGGATTGGTTCCAGGACACGCCTCCCTCCCCATCCGAGGATGTATTTTCACATATGACTGAGGAATCAAATCTTATTACCAAGACTAACAAGGAGACCCAGCTCTGACACTGCCCCCCTTTACCTTCTTCTTTTCTTGGTATTCAGGTGTCTTGTCCAGGCACCCATCTCTTTTTTGCCCAGATTCTGGTTTCTCTTCCTGACATACCCCACAACCGTCCTCTCTGCCTGTATCATCTCTTGATTGCTGATCACAGTGTTTCTGCTGCCTGGAAAGCCCTCTGTCATGTTCTCTCTCTCCTGGTGAACATGTGATTCAAGGTCAAACTTGGACTGTGCACTTCCTCTTTGTAGCTCTCCTTAATCTTCTCAGTCAGAATCACTCCCACCTTTGTGCTTCCAAAGCACAGTTATTCACCAGGGTGCCTCATGTAAAGGTGAACGTGTTTAGGTTTGTCTTTCCAAATAGACTGTGAGGTCACTGAGATCCAAGAACACTGCCTAATCATGTTTATTTCCCCCAGAACCCATGACAGTGACATGCACCTGTCACTTGATGACTGTGTGATTTGAAAATCTGCACCTTATCTACTCTGGCTAGTTTTTATCAACTCCCTTGATGATCTACCTTGTCGCTGTATCTTGGTCATTAACTGAGGTTCCTATTCATATCTCTTGGCTTACTGCTATTCTAGTGGTTCTTTCTCTTTTCTCTCACTCCTTGATCTGTTGCCATCTGACACCATGACAACTTAATATCCCTCATGGTGCTCTGCCACCTAATTATAACACACATTTTGCAGGCCAAGTAATTATACTCCCTTCAAAGCTGCCACCTCATTTAACAAATTTTGTTTGTGTTCCACAGGGCAGGATCTTAATCTAATGTAGTTGACTGTCCACTTTTACGTATGTCTTCCATTGCTTTTACCTGTATTCCTATCTCTGTATACACATACTTTCTATTTTTACTTTCCTCAGGAGATATACATTCATATCCTAAAACGAACATGAGAAGAGTATAATCATGCTAGTTTTTTGACTATATTACTGTTGGTCTTCAAAGTCCTTTTAACTGTAGTTATTTTTGAACATTGGGATCTGTGGACGATCTCTGGAGCAGCATCTTATGGAGCAATTGGAAACAAAAGATATATTAGAAACAAAAGAACCTAAAGCATTGTTCTTGGGTATTTTTTTTTTATAGTGTTGTAGACCAATATTAGAAAACAGTCTTACTTCATAGTCCCAATTCTTACCACAATCTTGAATATTCATTTGCATTATGTTGAAAAAATGCTATCATAGATCCCTAGAGTATGAACCTTAATTATAACTGAGCGCTAGTATCTTTTAAGTTAATTTTAAGTTAAGTTAATTTTAAGAGGTCACAGGTCAAGTAAGAAATTACCCATACAACAGAAGATTCATTTGCTTTGGACATTTATATTTTCTAGACTTCTGTCTCTTGAGATATTTAGAATTGCATGTGGTACTAAAAATGTATAATAAATTATAAAATAAAAATATGTACACTTAAATTAAAATTTAAAATCCTGATGATAAAGTTACCATCAAAAACTGAGATATACTTAAAGCAATAAACTCATATGAACACTCCTATATATGAAAAAGAAAAATGAAAATAACCCAGTAGAAACATGGAAAAATGATGTGAATAAGTAGCTTATTGGAAAGGATATATAACTGGCCAAGGAACACATGAGAAGGTGCTAAGTGTTCTAGAATCTGAAATATGTAAACTAAAACAAAAATAATGGGCCATCTTGTAACCATTGTATTACTTTTACATACCTCCTTAACAGATTACTACAAATTTTTCAGCTTCAAATAACATCCATTTAGTATCTCTTAGTTGTGCCCAGATTCCTGATCCTGATTCATAACTTAGCTAAATTCTCTGCTCAGGGTCTCACAAGGCTGAAATCAAGGTGTTGTCAGGGCTACGTTCTCACCTGGAGGTTTGACTAGTGAAGGATCTACTTTTGTGTTGCCTCAGGTTGTTGGCAGAATTTCTTTTTGTGAGGCTGTAGAATTCATGGAAGCTTGCTTCTTCAAAGCCAGGAACAGAGAAAGAAAGAGACTCTGCTGCTTTAAGTCTCTGACTTCTAGACCCTCTTTCAAAGGGCTTGCTCACCTGACTAGTTTGAGTCCACTCAGAATGATCTTCCTTTTGATGAACTTGAAGTCAGCTGATTAGGGACTTCTACAATCTACAAAACCTCTTGGCATGTAATGAAACCTAATCAAGGGAGTGACCATCGCCATATTCCATTGGTTAAAAGTAAGTCACAGCTCCCACCAAGATTTAAGGGGAGGGGATTATCTAAGTGCATGACCCATTGGGGTTCACCCTCCAGTGTATCTGTCACACTCATGGGCAAAAAGTTAATAAGCTCACTAAAGTAAGTTCATTGTGAAGAGGAATTTGGCACCATATAGTGAAGGGTACTCTACAATCCAGCAATTGCATGTATAGTTATATATATATAGTTATATATAGTTATATATATATAGTTATATAACATGTATAGTTATGTGCCCGGAAAATACATGCAAAAATGTCCAATTGCATTATTTTTTTAATAATGAAAAATTAGTCATAAAATTAAATTCTATAAATAGACTAGATGAATAAATTTGGTACATTCATACAATGAATACTTTTTAAAAGATTTATTGAAATATAATTGATTTATAATGTTGTGTTAGTTTCAGGTATACAGCAAAGTGATTCCATATATATATATATATACTTTTTTAGATTCTTTTCCACCGTGCTATACAGTAGTTCCTTGTTGGTTATCTATTTTATATGTAGTAGTATGTATATTTTAATCCCTCCTAATTTATCCCTCCCAATCCCGTTTCCCCTCTGGTAACCATAAGTTTGTTTTATATGTCTGTGAGTCTATTTCTATTTTGTAAATAAGTTCATTTGTATCATTTTTTTAGATTCCACATATAAGTGATCTCATATGGTATATGTCTTTGTCTGACTTCACTTAGTATGATGATCTGTAGGTCCATCTATGTTGCTGCAAATGGCATATTTCATTCATTTTTATGGCTGAATAATATTCCATTGTGTATATATACCACATCCTCTTTATCTAGTCGTCTGTCAATGGACACTCAGGTTGCTCCCATGCATTGGTATTGTAAATAGTGCTGCTATAAACATTGGGGTGCATATATCTTTTGAATTATAGTTTTCTCTGGATATATGCTCAGAATTGGGATTGCAGGATCATATGGTAACTCTATTTTTAGTTTTGTAAGGAACCTCCATACTGTTCTCCCTAGTGGCTGCACCATTTTACATTCCTACCAACAGTGTAGGAGGGTTCCTTTTTCTCCACACCCTCTCCAGCATTTATTATTTGTAGACATTTTGATGATGGCCATTTTCACCAGAGTGAGATGATACCTCATTGTAGTTTTGATTTGCATTTCTGTAATAATTAGCAATGTTGAGCATCTTTTCATGTGCCTGTTGGACATCTGTATGTCTTCTTAGGAGAAGTCTATTTAGGTCTTTGGCCCATTTTTTGATTGGGTTGTTTGTTTTTTTGATATTGAGTTATGTGAGCTGTTTGTGTATCTTGGAAATTAAGCCCTTGGTGTTCACCTAGTTTGCAATCTGTAGGTTTTCTTTTTGTTTATTTTATGGTTTCCTTTGCTATGCAAAAGCTTGTAAGTTTGATTAGGTCCCATTTGATTATTTTCGTTTTTATTTCCATTGCTCTAGGATCCAGATCCAAAAAAATATTGCTGTGATTTATATCAAAGAGTGTTCTGCCTGTATTTTCCTCTACGAGTTTTATAGGATCCGGTTTTACATTTAGGTCTTTACTTCATTTTGAGTTTATTTTTGTATGTGGTGTTAGAGGATGTTCTAATTTCATTCTTTTACATGTAGCTGTCCAATTTTCCCAGTACCACTTGTTGAAGAGACTGTCTTTTCTCCTCGTGTGTATTCTTGCTTCTTTTGTCATAGATTAATTCATCATAAGCACATGGGTTTATTTCTGAGTTTTCTATACTGTTCTGTTGATCTGTATGTCTGTTTTTGTGCTAGTACCATACTGTTTTGCTGACTGTAGCTTTGTAGCATAGGCTGAAGTCAACGAGCCTGATTTCTCCAGCTCTCTTCTTCTTTCTAAAGATTGCTTTGGCTATTCGGGGTCTTTTGTGTTTCCATACAAATTAAAAAGTTTTTGTTCTAGTTCTATGAAAAATGCCACTGGTAATTTGATAGAACTTGCATTGAATGTATAGATTGCCTTGGATAGTATGGTCATTTTTAACAGTATTGATTTTTTTTTTAAAATTAATTAATTAATTTATTTATTTTTGGCTGTGTTGGGTCGTCGTTTCTGTGCGAGGGCTTTCTCTAGTTGCGGCAAGCGGGGGCCCCTCCTCATCGCGGTGCGCAGGCCTCTCACCGTCGCGGCCTCTCTTGTTGCGGAGCAGAGGCTCCAGACGCGCAGGCTCAGCAGTTGTGGTCCACGGGCCCCGTTGCTCCGCGGCACGTGGGATCTTCCCAGACCAGGGCTCGAACCCGTGTCCGCCGCATCGGCAGGCAGACTCTCAACCACTGCGCCACCAGGGAAGCCCCAACAGTATTGATTTTTTAATCCAAGAACATGGTATATCTTTCCATCTGTTTGTGTCTCCCTCAATTTCATCAGCGTCTTATAGTTTTCAGAGTACAGGTCTTTTGCCTCATTAGGTAGATTTATTCCTAGGTGTTTTATTCTTTTTGATGCAACGTATAATGAATACTTTTGCTCCACAGCAGTAAAGATGAATGAATCAGAGCTACATATTCACATATATATTTATTTATGGAAGAATTTAGTGAAAAAATGCAAGTTACAGAAAAAGATAATGTGATAAAAATTATATAAAGTAACAAAACATGTAAAATGGTACTTATACAGTGTTCATTATATATACATATATACACACAGATATGTATATGTAATGTATGTATATATATATATATATATATATACACACACACACACACTGATGTTGCAAACACAGTAAAAGAATAAAGGAAGCTAGAAATAATACATAGCAGCGTTAATATCTGGACTTTAAAAGATGTGAGTGAGTTTGTGTGATTGAAAATAATATATGCTTACCAATTAGAAAAAAGATCAGTTGTAACTGTGAACTTTTATATTTGTATTTCAATGAGAAAATTTTTTCAAAGGACATCTTAGGATCTATGTGTTATATTCCAACGAGACAGTTTTTAAAATTTAATCTGGGATTTTTCAGTTCTTAGAAATTAAGCCTCAGGAGGCTAATAAGGCAGAGTTTATTAATTGAAATTTGTTCGTTTATGAGTTCCCTTGTATAAAGTATCTTGAATGCTGTCAGATTTCATATTTGATTACAGCATTATTTCTATCATTAAAACTGATAGACATACGTGCTTCAGAGATTCAGTTGTACTATAGGTTCAGGAAAAATTTAATTACTAGTATTCATTACATCATCTAAATTAGCACATTGACACTAAATACCATCGTATTTCTATAAAATGATATTTTTATATATTGTCTTCTGCATGTTTTACATTAAAATTTATGTTTTTATTACTTATTCCCTGTTCTCAGGATAAATATCTTTTAAAGTACACATGAGACGCTCTTCAAAAGAAAAGAAAGAAAATTTTGTCAGGTCATATCCAATCAAAATTAAATAGGGTGTTAATATTTAGAAATGAAAATGAGAACAGTGAGTTAAGTATGGAAAGAATCTGATCTTTCCAAAAGCATTATATTCAAAAAAACTTTGGGTAAATATCTGAGCTATATAATGACTTATATAGCTCAGGAAAGCAAAATGCTCAGTTAGTTTCTGACAGAATGTGTACGTGTGTGTTTGTGTATGTGAGTGTATGTGTGTGTGTGTGTTAATTCTGTTGAGAGTCAGCTATGTCTGTTGGTCAATGGAAATACAAATTTACAGAATCAACTTTCCAGGTCTTCCTCCTTTTCGAGTATGTCACAGAAACATAATTGTAACAAATATCTCAAGATCAAAACTGTGTGCTTAAGTGGAAGGAATATATTCTTTCTGAAAGAACTTTGAAGATGGAATCTGTTAGTTGGAAGTAGATCTCACGGCTGATTTAAGCTCTCCCTGGATTTACAAGTGCTGCTATATTTAGGCCATTCTAACCAGGAGAGGCTGAGGTGTGCTATTTCTTTGCTGATCTCCAAACAGCTGCTACTGTTTCTCAATCTTTTTTGAGTTAGACCTGATTTAAAATATTACAACCTCATTTCACACCTTGAATTCTTCTCAGAAAGAGTAATTTAATTTCAGTCTCTTTTTTTAGAAACCCACATTAAAACCTTTGTAATATGGTTCAGTTTGTCACTGTTTCTGGTTTTTGAAGGATGTCCTACAGGCTCTCTTGAATGCATTATACTAGGAATTATTCTAGTTTAGAATCATTTTTTTACGTTTCTTTGGTTATAAAAACTTTCACATTTTTTTTCTTTAGGACAAGTAACATAGACCATAGCCTAATTTCATTAGTCGATTTGTTCTTTTGAAAGAAATCCTTCTTCTTTCAGTCATCCACTATAATAAGCATGGTGCCCTTCCACTACATATTTAACCCTCCTGAGATTATTTGTATTATCATTTTGCCCAATATGTGAATAGAATATAAGGAAGTTAAATATTGTTCAAATTGACAGTTTTAGGGCAAATATAGCTTCAAAGTTACCTTATTAAAATAGTGTTCTCTTAGCCAGTTTAGAATTTATGGTTGAATTATATATGTTTAACAATGAAAACTGGACATTTATCCTATAGGTAATAAAGAACCATTAAAGGATGTCATATGTAGGAGTCACAAATGCTGATGGATTTTTAGAAAGGGTACCTTGATTGCAGTGCTGATAATGGAATAGAGAAGGCCTAGGACAAATGAATGAAGGAAGACGGCATATAGGTGTTTCGTAATGCAATGACCAGAGGGATGGAGACAGTGTATATTTTGCTTATAGAATGTCATGTGAAATTTAAACTAATCACCATTTTTTACATAAATTTTAGAGAAAAGTGGTTATATTCCAAAAGTTTCTCAAGCTCACTTCTAGAAGTTTCTGTAGTTCATGGTAAAAAAAAAATCGCTAATTTTAAAAGATGTTTAATATCCTTCTATGGCTGTCATCTATCTCTGTGTCTGTAAATTGAATCCAGCTCTGTGTTTTTATACTGTGGATTTACTGCAAGCATTACTTGTTTCTCAGAGCAGACATCAAATTTCATTTAGTAAAAAGGCCCCTAGCGTACTTCAATAATGATTTTCCTTAGGCAGTTGTGTACTGTAACTTGATGTTGAATAACATCTTTAGAGTTGATTATTTTCTAGGGAGTAAAGGTGTGAAAGATATTAGTTCCTTACCAGCAGTCATCAATTTCCAGGAAATGCCTGAGACTGAATTTATTATTTTTTTAATTAACAGAAGAAGATTGTAAACACATGCATATTTAATTCAACACAAAATCTGAATGTATTATATCAGAGGCTCTTCAGGGAAACAGTTAATATTTGGAGAAATATTTTTACTGATTTTCTGCTTTCTTAAGTTAGGCATGGAAAACAGTAAAGATAAATTTATCAACTTACAATAATCAACATTCTAGGAAGTATCTGTTCCTGTTGAAAAAGTCCCAGGTCAAATAGATTGAAAAAAGCCATTTAATGGCCTTCTTCCTTAATCAGTATCCCATCCTGGGGGTGGAAAGAAAGGGTTATTCTTTTTCATTTTCTCCTCTTTATTTGGGGTTAAATTTGTATTTGGAAAATGTTTATAGAAGACACAAACAGGCCTTCTTCCCTGTCAAAATATAACAACAAAAAAAATGGCATAGGAAATGAATCTTTTCTCTTTCTGGGTTCAGTATCTTTGCCTTTTTCCAATATATTCTGCTAGGTTTTTATTTTTTGCTCTAACATTCTCAGTCTTTCAGCAATCCATTGCTGTAAAGTCCAGAGTTAGAAGAAAACCTGTGTTATTTATACTCAGCCCCCAAAGGCTCTATTCCTCTCTTCAGAGGGAGATGGAAAATACATAGCAATATGAACTTGACCATATAATGTAAGAATGGTAAATTAAAAGTTAAACACACATACACTCATATACATTTTTCATATTTGAGCATACATGAAAATGTAATCATCATCGTCGTAGTAGAATAACAGTTTTTTGTACTTTTGTATGTTTCAAATATTGCTCTAAGTTACTTGTTCTTTTCATTATCCCATAACAAACTACAAAATACTCTGTGCTTTAAAACAACCATTTATTGTGCTCATGGATTTAGTGGGTCAGGCTTTTAGAATGGGCTTAATGGGTTGGCTTGTTTCTGTTCCACTCTATTTGGTGCCTCATCTGGGGAGACTGCCAGCTTGGAGAAGGGGGCTACTTGATAGCTTGGGGTGGGATCGTCTGAAGGCATCTTCACTCACATACTTGAGGGATGATACTGGTTATTGACTGAGACTTCACTAGACTGTTGGCTTGTGCACCTATGTGTGTTGTCTCCAAGTGGTCTCTTCACATGACTAGTTAGCGCTTTCTTCTAGAAAGTCATAGAGTATCACTTCCACTGTAATCTGTTGATTAAAAGGTAGTCATAAAGGTACTCACAAGTACACAGGGAAGAAACAGAGATCACCTGTTGGAAGAGTCTAGCAAGTTTCTAGAAGGGCACTTTACATTCAGGGCACTTTACACTCAATATTTCACACTGAGAGAAGTTCTACCTAGTACATGATCACCATTTTCCCCTCACCTTATGTTCTTTATTCTAAGAGGTGTCCTCCTTAAAACAGTGTGTGGAAAGAAAGAGAAAATTCACTTAAAGTAATTTTCTTAAGAAGAATAAAATAAAATAATAATCCAAATTAAAAACCAGGACTACAAAATGTAGACAATACAAAGCTTGATAGATATATTTCCCTGTTTTGCACTATGAAAGCGTTCCCTTAGAAGTGTCAGCAGAGTTCAGAAATAACACAATTATGAATCTTATATTTAGCCACCCCATAATCTTTTGAAAGGTTTGTAGACTTCTAATCTATTTCCCCCATATGCATACTATATATATGTTCAAATTAAATACTATAGATATAGCTTATATCCTTAGTTACAAAAGCAAGGAGAAAATACCCTCTATTGAGAATCTTTTGTTTATTATGCATCGTGCACATGTTATTTCATTAAATGTTAATACCTCTGGGAGGTGGGCGGCATTATCCACTTTTCATGAAAAAGGAATTAGATAGGTTAAGTGAATTGCTTTACCTAGGAAAGACAGCTCAGAACTTGAATGAGTATACAGATCTATCGGATTCAGAAGTGGTAGGTTAAGAATGTGATTAATTGTCCTTTAGTTGCCTTAGTCTATAAACTAATCATTTAAAATCAGGCTGTTATAGTTTTAAATTAATGGATAGCAATATCACATTAGCTTTTAACTCTGCCTGCTCTGTTTACTATATGTCTTTAATGAGCTCACTTCATGACATTTGTATGTAATTTTTTCATATCTTCCCACTGTTACTTTCCTCTTCCCCCATCATTGCCAAACTAATCTGTCAGCTAATAACATACATAGAGATATAAAAATTGTGAAAACCTAAGTCATCAACCAGAAATCTTCCATTTTCTAATTACCAAATCTATAAAACCACTTGCATCTGTACACATTGGTAAGATTAATTTTGGTCTTCAGATATTTTATGGAACTTCTCTTTCTATTAGGGACTTTTGAAGTCCTTTTTATTTTTTAAGGTCTTTGAAACAGCAGTCAGTTTCTCTCTCCTGAAGCTTGAACCATTCCTACTATAAATTCTTCTCTTCAATTTACAAATTTTTCCAGTGATTCCTACAAAGAAACAAACAAATGAAATCTATTGGTTCCATATTCTTCTCTCCATCGCTACTTTTAGCTCTCCACTCCCCCTCACAATCACACTTATCAAGGAGTTGATGATATTCAATCTTCCCAGACTCAATTCTACCATGCAACCCATTCCAGTCTGGCTTGCTTGGCCTCAGAGAAATTGTTTTGCTAAGGTCACCAGTGGCCAGCATGTTGCTTTTGGATATTTCAATTCTCTTCATATTTAAGTACTCAGCAACTGTTGAAAAGTGCCTTCTATCTTCTCTTTAAAGGATTCTTTTCTTCCTTTTCTGTAGTCTATCTGACACCCTATTCTTTTTTTTTTTTTTTTTTTTTTTTCCCAGTGTTTTTCCACTTCTAATTGCTAATATGGGAATTCCTTGGAGCTTTGTCCTGGGCACACTTTCTCATACCACACACTTTCTGCAGATGTGCTTCATATTTCATATTTGTCCCTTCAGATTCCCTA
Source organism: Phocoena sinus (assembly GCF_008692025.1). Classification (NCBI taxonomy): domain Eukaryota; kingdom Metazoa; phylum Chordata; class Mammalia; order Artiodactyla; family Phocoenidae; genus Phocoena; species Phocoena sinus. The sequence goes on along the minus strand of NC_045771.1, from coordinate 68,305,383 downwards.
TGTATCCTCTTCCCATTTTGCTCTGTGACTCATGGGGCAATTTTATATAAACTGCACCAACGGCTGTCTCTGCCTTCTGGCTTATGATTGGGTTTGGTCAGTGAGAGGCACTGAAGGATATTGGAGAGTTGGAAGATGACAGGATGAGGGAAGTTATTTTCCCATCTCCTGCCCAGCTAAGTCATTCGAAGAGGGATATATCCTGCTACCTAAGTCCATGGCTCCTATCAAATGATCTTGTATACTCTGGGGTTTCTTAGCTGCAACATCCCTAGTCCCTTCAGGCTTAGGGTCATTAAGTTCCCAGCTTTTGCTAGATCAGGATACTGCACCAGCTTCTATTAGCTGTTTTAACCTCTGTCCACACTTCCTAAATAATCCTTTTATTAAACTCCTACTTATTCATTTTAAGGGTACCGTCTGTTTCCTATTGGGATCCTGACACATGGCATCCTTCACCAGGAAACAAAGACTTAGGTGGAGTTACAATTATAAAGGCTTATCCGGAAATTATTCCTGTGAAAGATAAAAAGGAAGAAAAGCAGGATCAGGCAAAAAGAGCCTTCAAACAACGAGGCAGAACTAATATCTGGGAAAAGAAAGAAGGTGGGAGATGCAGTGTTGGTTATGAAAAGCTTCAGGTTATAATGCAGACATGACAGTCTCAGCTGGTCCACTGGGGTGTTCTGGAGCAAATAGAGATCATTAAAGGATTCCCCCATTGGACAAAACTGGCATGACCCTCATGCATCCATCATCTTTAATCATTGACCTCTACCTGTGAAGAGTATGACCTTGGTTCCAAAGCTGAATGTATTCTAAAGGCAAAAGAGCTCGAGGCTGTCAGTTAACTGTACTCTTTGCAGCTGAATGCAAGTTCTTTCCTGAAGGCAGAGCTTAGTAGCACAGCTTCATGGCTGCCATATCAGGCAAACTTATGTATTTCTTCCACATCTTTAAACATCGTCTGTATCAGACAACTCACAATATCATACCTCTGTCTCTCTTTTATTAGCCCTAGGCCTATGTCACTGTCTACTAATCCTTTAAACTTAGATGTCTCTTCATGAATTTAGCACATCCCAAAACAAATACACTGATTTTTCTATTCTTCTCACACCTGATACTGTTCTAGTATTTAGGAACTTTAAACTCCACCTTTTTTGTACCTTGTGCTCAAGCCAAAACTATAGGAGCCATTCTTGATCCCCTCATCCTGCATACAACGTATCCTATTCATTATCAGATCTGGCTACAGAAATGTATCTTGAGTTTGGCTTTTTACCTTCATCTTTACTATGACTTTCCTAGCTAAAGCCACTACCAGCTGTCATCCAGTTACTGGAATAGCCTCCTATTTGGCCTTCCCACTTCCATTCCTGTCACCTTCCAATCCACTGATTAGAAAAAAACTTCTTAAAATATATGTGGACCATGTTTATCTCCTCCTCAGAATATGTCAATGGCTTCATAACTTACTTAAGATAAATCCTCAGTATGGCCTCTAAGAATGTCCATAATGTGGATATGTCCATATGTGGTCTAATCATGTGCCTCTTTCCCTCTTACTCACCAGGCTCCAGTCACACTTGCCTTCTCTGGACTCTTCTAATATTTCTGTTTTTTTGTCTGTTTGTTTGTTTCCTCACTTCCAGATTCTGCTCAGAATGTTCCTCTCACTCAAGTTTATAACTATTACTCAACTTTTATGATTTAATTTAAATAAAACTTTCCTGTGGATTGCACTCTGAATCTCTTAATCTAAATCAGGGCTGTCTTTTGTACTCTCATAGAATTCCATTACCTGTATTTCATATAACTTATCACAGTTTATAATTATTTATTTGTGCAGTTGGTTTGTTTAATGTGGATCTTTCCCCCAAACAAGATTCAGGAACTGTCTTACTTATAACGACATCACCAGCACTTGGCTCAGTCCCTAGCATGTCACTGGGTCTCAATTTAGACTTCTTTTCATGGATAAATGAACAAATAATTATAAATCAAGTGATGACAGTAATATTCCATTTAATTTCGTCCTATTTTTCTTTCAGAGGTTCTACGATTGATATTTTGGGTCTCATCCTTTTTCACTTCTGTGATTTTTCCATGGGTTACCTTATATTTTGGGATTTATGACCCTTGAGACCCAGTAAATATTTTCAGTCATCCTAATACCTTAAATTCATATACATAGAGTCTCCAGTGTGCCTTAGCGTGTATTAACTTTACTCAATGATCGGAGTCATCACATGCTGACTTTGAATAAATATTTAGAAATCTACACTTAATGCGACTAACATACAGTGCATCCAACCAGCCAGATCCATTTATCTAGACATTGCTTGTACCTTATTCATGAGGAAGTTGATTTCCTTTACTAACTATGGAGACTGTGTTTTAGTCCAGGTACAATAGGCCAAAGAGACTTCTCCAACTCCTCCAGTATAATTATTTCCTGCCACCAACTCACTGAAGTGGCACACCCATTCACTAGATGAGAATGCACTCCAACAGCCAGCAAAGTGGATTCTTCTTGGCTTTCATTTTATATGCCTAAAGAAAACCCCTTGCAGAGGAACAGGAAGTCTGTGAAAGCATCTTAGGGAATCTCAACTGAATACTCTCGTTTTCTTTCTATACATTTATAAAGAGGCAGAGACTATAAGGAAATGTTGCCATCATTCCTATCTCCTTCTGAGGCATAGAAAATAGCTGTGGCTCTTGATTTAATATTACACATGCAACATTTCTCTTTACAGACTTATGATATGTTAGTTTAACTAGTTTAAAAGATTTGATTAGGAGAAGCTTCTCCATTTGTACCCCACCCTTGATTTTTTTCTTATCTGGCTGCATGTCATATGATGAGAACTACCAGAATTGTGAGAAACCAAAGGCTTCCAGGCACCCATTAGGAGAAGGATGAGAAGTTTTATTCAAAGCATATGGGTGTTGGGATTAACCAAATCTAAGAACCAGAGAATTTACTGTGCATGGTTTAGGGATGCCATTACTCTCTAAATACCTCTTGCTAGAATGCAAATGCATTAGATCAATCCAGAAATGCTGTTCTTGATACAAAAAGTAAAGACCTACGTCGACAAGATCATGCTAAATAAAGGAAAGCTAAGTAGTGTTTTTGTTAAATATCTACAAATAAGTTAAATATTGTCCTGATGCTCATGTGTAAGTGTTATTATAAACTGCTTAACTGACATCTCAATTATGGCATTCCTTGGAAATGATTCTCATTTGTACAAAGTCAGTTATATTTCACAACCCAACATAAAACCTCTATGAAATAAAGCTTTTTGTCTTTTCCAACTGTAAAAGCTTTGTATCTCTAAGCACAACTTCTTTTGTTTATGTCCATTCAGTTGAAGGGAAGGGGTGAGGCCTCTCAGGAAAGTGAAACCCATAGTGACTTCTGTTCCCGACTCCTTCCTTATGAGCCATTTTCTCTTTATCAACCTCAGGGGCTCCTTCTAACTCTCCTACCCATGTTTTTCATTATGAAAAAAGCCTTTAAGTGAATTCATTCTATAAATATTTATATATACCAAGCACTCTTCCAAGCACTGGGAAATAGCACTGAACAAACAGATAAAAATCCCTCCTCTCATGGGGTGTGTATCTTAGAGCCCATGAGAGGATGGTGGCACAAAATCTAACACATACGTTCAGATGAATATCAAGGGCAAACTCAATACGTATTTTTAGTTGTTTTGTTCTTTTTGTGGAATCCCATCAGGGCTTAAAACCACTTAACGTTACCCCTAATTCTAGTGTGAGGAGACAAATATTAAATAATATAAATAACTTAAATATTTGATAAGATGTTATATTCAAAACAAAAGTGTGATGGAGGGATGGTGTGTAGGAATGTTAAATTTTAAATTTACTGAGAAGATAGCATTCATCTAAAGATCTGGAGGATGTCAGTTAAGCAGTCATTTTGTTTGTTTTTTTTTTTTTGTGGTACACGGGCCTCTCACTGTTGTGGCCTCTCCCGCTGCGGAGCACAGGCTCCGGACACGCAGGCCCAGCGGCCGTGGCTCACGGGCCCAGCTGCTCCACGGCATGTGGGATCCTCCCGGACCGGGGCACAAACCCGTGTCCCCTGCAGCAGTGGCAGGCGGACTCTCAACCACTGCGCCACCAGGGAAGCCCAACCAGTCATTTAAAATTTGAGTTTCTTACACTAAATTAACTGGGGAATTTTAATAAATTTCAGCACAGGTAGCCAGGTGGAAAACTATAATTAATTAAGTAATGAATTACTATTCTAATTTATTAATTAACTTGTTGGTAATTTATCAGACAGACCTCTGGAATCATCTCAGTTCATGACTACCCATGGGTGGTAAGGGGTAGGCCATGTTAAGGAAAGGAGAGAGCTCAGGGGGCCAGTTAAGAAGCTATCACAATCCAAGTGAAAGAGAAAGAATCTGAATGAAGACACTGATATTTTTCCAAAATGACATTTTCCCAAAGTAATCCGGTTTCTGGCTTTTTTTGTGTTCTTTCATTGCTCCTTACTACCTTTAGAATAGTGCCCAAACCTCTTTGTTTGACATTGAAATCCTTTCAAAAATTGGCTGCTTACTGGTTTCTCTAATAGATGTGTCTGTATTCCAATAAAACTTTATTTACAAAACTAGATTGTGGGCCAGTGTTTACTGCAGTCAGCTGTTTGCCTACCCCTGGTCTACTTTATGGGACTCTCTCAGTCTTAGCACATGGCTTCCATTCTAAAAGTTATCTCACTAGTATCAGAAACTGCTGAATTCACAGCCGGTGTGTCAACATTCCAGGTAAGAAGTTGGAGGAAGAGAAAAAAGATTAAAAGAGCACTTGTTAGCTCTTTCCTCAAATAGAACCTTCCTATATATCTCACCCAACATCCACTTACATCTCACTGGCCACTTCTTCGTGCAAAGAACCTGAGGAATATAGCTGTTTAGATGGATATATTTTCATTTAATAAAATTAGGGTTCTGTTACCAAGGAAGAAAGAAAGAATGGATATTGGGTGGGTTTCTAGCAGCCTCTGTCATATCTATCAGATTTTAATCACCCGGTGTCAGTTTCTTCATTTGTCAAAATGGAACACTATTAGCACCTCACAGAGTTGTTTGGTGAAGGTTGAATGATCCAACACAGGAATGCTGTTAGGAGAATGCCATGCATACTGTAAGCTCTCAGTAGAACTGACACATTGTTGGAATTAGCCTTATTTTCGTCTTTTGTGTGTTTTGATCTTTGTTGTATTTCCAGTGCCTAGAATGCTTTCTAGCACATAGGAGATCAATAAACACTTTTTTTTTTTGAATGAATAAATGAACCACCATTATCATCAGTTTAGATTTTTAGATAGCAGGCAACAGAAACTGATTCTGGCCCACTTAGTCCCTTATTAAAATAATGGTACTTACTTCTAGAAGTGACAAGATACCTGGAGAGTCAGACTCAGACAGGGACAGGTATCCTATTATTGCTGTAATCATTTAGACCAGAGCTATTTTCACACTGTGCTTGGATAACTCCACTCAACATTTAAAGCCCCATGAGATGGAGTCTAATGATCAAAATGTGACGGAATCATCTGTCTCCCTTTGGATAGGAGAGAACGGAGCACCTTTTTTTATAGTCCCACCAAAATGGCATGTACCTGGGGAGAAGCAAAGAATTAGGATGAGATCCATGTGAAGGATGAAATCAGCAGGAAGAAACTGGGTGGAAAGCACAAAGAAATATCCATCACATGTTCTTATAAGTGCATCCCCTGGGAAGAAAAAAGACCTATAGCAATTTGGCCTCTGTTAATGCATCAGTATCTGCATTTTTTTCCATTTAAAAAGCCAACTACCACCTTGTAAAACTGATTGCAGGAACCCTGAAGAGATGAGACCAACAAGAGTTTTTTTGTTTTTTTTCTTAAGGATAAGATGACAGAATTATGACAGTGAGGTTGTGGGATTGATAGAGAACAGTAAATAGATATCGAAAAAAGGTTAGGCGCTAATGCCAAATACAGGCACCATGCCTTCAGGTAATGACATTTATATGCATAATCCTTCCAGTCATTTAATTTCATAAATTATCTAAGTAATTGTTTCTAAATATTTTAGTTTCTATGATGATGACAGTGCCAGTCTGCTTTGTTACTGAGCAATTGATTACTGTCTCTGATAAAAAGTTGAAACCAGATGGTTTTTCATTTTGTTTGCCTTTTCAGAGGTAGCAGTGAATGTAGGTCCATGACAACCTCGGGGTTTATTTTTAAGCATGATTCACAGTAGTTCCATCTACTATCATTATGAAAGTCTGTCAGACATTTGGAATTGCTTTAATTTGGTAAATTTTATTGAGATTTTTATAGATGGTAAAATTAAAATTATTGGGTTTTTTTAATTGTTAGGGGAAAAAAACCCAATTTATATAACCTGCCCAAATTGATTTGCATAATTGCAAATACATGTGCTACCACGGATGACCATTCCAAACCATTGTTGGAAAGCTGGTAGACTAGCAGACTGTATATTTAGGGAACTTTAGAGCTTATTTAGCTTCATTTAATAATCTGGGTCTAAACATAACATTTGTTTAGATATTAAAAAATTGATAAGTTTAGATTGATAACAATGACACCATTCTTTGCTCTTGGAATGTGGAGTTTAAAAAACTGAACCAAAAAAAAGTCTCCTTGTATGAAACTAGACCTTATAAAATTTTCTTCACACTGTATTTTTAATCATATTTCTTCTATGATTTGGTGTTAGAAAATGTGTATAAAATGCCATTAGAGTGAGCAATTAAACATTATTATGCAAAATGGAATAACTGTAATATATTATTTAGGGATTAAAAATCTTTAACATTCTTTAACTTGTCAGTTTTTTTCTTTGTTTAATGATACTAATCTTTCAATCTTTCTTTTTCTTTCTGCAGTGCTTTAATACGTTATTGAAACTACAAACCCATATCCACAGTGGTCTCATTGTTGACAGATTGCATATTTTGAAAGCTTGAGGTATTTTATAATGAAACATGCCATGTGGAAACTTTGAAGCATAAATTCTGCCAAACATCTGAATAAAGAATTTCTCACCTGGTATGTAAGAGATCTCCTCACCACCACCATGACAAACCAGGAAAAATGGGTCCATCTCAGCCCCTCAGAATTTTCCCAGCTTCAGAAATATGCTGAATGTAAGTATTCATATTGATAATATGATTTGACTTGGTATTTGCGCTAAACAACGTAATTATTTACTTACCAAAACAGCTTATAAATCCCGTTCAGCATTGGGATAAATACAGGTGTGTCTTTTCTGTTTTCAAGTAAGTGAACTTGAGACTACCAGTGTGGCATGAGAAAAAGGAAAAGGTAAACTTAAATCGAACATTAGATCTCAAAGAAAAAGAACTAGAACTTTAGATGCAAAAGTGAACTTGGAAACACTCCCGCTGTAATAGATGTGAAGCAAAGGATAAGATAGTTTGGGCGAATGGAGACTGGTGAGTCTGTAACCAAGAAGGAGGATAAGCAGAAGTAAGGGGAAAAGTGAGATTTTTTTTTTTCCTGCATAACATTTCAAAAAGATTGGGAGTAGGGAGTCATAGATACATCATGGCATTGAAATTAGAGGTTGTAAAAGAAAGAGAAGGTGTAGGATCTTACACCACGTTGTTTAGTGTGTGTATTGATACAAAAGATAGGCCATGGTGATTCACTTTATAGTATGCAATTTTTAAATATGATAAGGTTCTTTACACATAAACAGTAAAATTGTATTTATTTATTGTTTTTACCATGGATTTTCAAAAATACATCTGTTTCACAAATTGAGTTTCAACAGTAAATATGGGTAGCAACTGTGTCAAGGTGTTGAAGAGAGAAAATGAAGCAACTAATAAATAGGAGGGAGCAAAAGGCTGGGAGCACGATGAGTAGAGAAAAAATAATATGCAGGGAATGTAATAAGAATGGTGAGTGTTAGAGAATAAAATGCAAGAAGTGGAAAGCAAAAAAAGAACCAATTGCACGCAATAGTGAAAGAGGCAAAAACTGGAACAGCTGGAGGTGCTTATGCAGAGAATTGGGTCATGTAGGAGAGAAGTGTCAGGAGTGAATTGAATCATATTATGAAGAGGCAGAGGAAAGGATTAAACTCAAATGGAGGATTGGAATAATAAGAAATAGATATGTGAGTGAATAATAACACATTTACGGGGTACATAGTATAAGTCAGGAACATTAATAAACAATGTATATCATCCGAAGAGGCCAATTTCATAGGTTTTCCAGACTTTTCCTAACTGGAGAGCTGAAGTGTTCTGGGTGAGGTTATCAGAGTGCTGGTGGGTATTTGTAAGGAAGATGCAAACCCATGTAACCTGTAAGTTTTCTCCATCAATAATGATAAAAATACAGTAACTATTAAATGGAGGGGAGAATCAGAAATTGTTGACATCAAAATGTGGTCCTTATACTGAAAAACTGTTTTGAGCCACTGAAAGCACAATTCATCTACTTATCACATGAAGACAATTTATCCCAGAATGGCTGAATTCTTGTCTGCATGTTTATACTCAGTGATTTCTAAACTGGCTAAAAATGATTTACCTATGTTTTGTAATTACTATATGCTCTTTACTGTTGTGATATATCCAATAATTAAGTAAATATTTCTGAACATCTTCTTTAGGGAGAATATTCTGCTTGGCACTGTAGGAGATGCAAATATGAACAGATATGGACCCTCCCTTTTTGGAATTTACAGTTTAATGAAGGCTAGAAACTAATGGATAAACAATTCTAGGATAAACGATATCTAGGTGAAATATCTAAGTGCTACAAGCAAAGTTTAGGGATCTGTAGGGCAATAGTATGCAGCTAGAGATGGAAAAAGGGAAGGCTTCATGGAAGAAGTAGAATTTGAAATGAATCTTAAAAAATAGATTCATGGTAAATGCAGAAAAAATGATATAAATTAAAAGAAAAAATTGGCATGTATTTGAGGAAGTGAGATGAGCTACATTTAGCCACACTACAAATTAAGGGAGTAAGTGGAGGTAAGGTTATAAAAATGAGATAGAATTTAAATATACAACGCTCAACTTGAGTAAGGCAGTGAAGAGTAATTGTAGAATTAAGCGTAGGGCGACATGAACAATGCTATGCTCCAAGAAGCTTAATTTACAAATACAAAAATAGTATATGTGACAAAGAGACTGAAATTAGGCCAGTGGGCTACTGGAATAGACTAAAAAAAGGTGGATGGAGAATGATGACCAGAAAAGTATAGATTCAAATATTACATCATTAAAACTAGTGGAAGAGAACTTGGGCAATAATAAAATACGAGAATTGAGAGAGAGAGAGAGAGAGTGAGAGAGAGAGAGAGAGGCAGAAAGAGACAGTTCTAAAATTTAGCTCTAAAAATTTGACTTGGAGGACAGAGGAATTTGGTGACATAATCTCCCAAGTAAAATAAACATAATGGTTTGGTTTAGATTATGCTAAATTTAGCTGGATTATTAAAATATATTTTCCAGTGTTCGGGTACTTACAGGAAACATGCCTGTGGAGGCACTAGTATAAAATAGATAAATTATTGCCATAATAGCTAAATTATTATTTACAATAACTTTTGCTTAGATAGTCAAATTGCATTTGAACTGATAAACAGAATTTAGTACTAAAGTATTAAATATATTACAGGCTGCCACTCTTATTTTATTGGCTAAGGAATATGGAGGTACATTTAATTATATCATTAAAATGCTTGATTTAGTAATAGGTTTGCAGAAATACCTAAGACAAGTGGTAAAAAGAATTGTCATAAATGTAAAAGTTCTAACCTCTTGAGACAAAGATTGATGGGCATTCAATAAGTTGGTAGTGAGTAGTGCCACAGTGAGTATAAGAACATGGTTAAAATGGATCTTACGAAAAGACATTTTAACTGTGAAGGAAATGAATAGTGCTGATTCCATGATCATTAGGCTTGCTACTCTTTTTTAAATAACCAAGACAACAATGAAGAGTGTTAGACCGAATCCTCTAAGAAGTTTCCTGTATAATTAAATAGCAAAGAATATTATGATTAGATGGATCTTTGTGTATTAAATTGCCATTGTTAAAACATAACAGAAAACAAACTTATTATCCTGAAGATTATAAAAGTGGTATATTTTCCATGCTATTCAGTACATGTGATCAGTTTATCAGCAGCATTTAAGGACCAGATTTTTCATGTTGCAATGCAGTGTTGGCAAAGTGACATCTCTCTGTAGTCTATTAGAAAAGTGATATATTAGATTTTAATCGTTTTGTAACTTTCCATAAGAAATTGTTTATATGTATTAAATGACTAAATTTTAAAAAAGTTATTAATTTAAGTTTAAATTTGCAGCATGCTAAGATTATATCTGATGAATTTCAAATAAGTGTTCTATACTCTTTTGGGGAATGGGGTGGGGTCGTCAGATTCTTGGTTGAGATGAATGAGTTCATGAAACCGCTACCCACAAAACCAAATCATTCAGTGTTGGACTTAAATAATACCATAAAGATCTTTTTCTCAAGTTATCTGATCTTGAGTTCTCTCCACAAGTGCCACAGTATATCGTGCCGTATTCTGTTTAGGCTGCTATAACGAAGTACCATAGACTGGGTGACTTATAAACAACAGAAAATTATTTCTCATAGTTCTGGAGGCTGGAAGTTTGAGATTAGGGTGCAAGCATGGATTCTGGTAAAGGTCCTCTTTGGGGCTGCAAACTGCCAACTTCTTGTATTCTCACACGTTGGAAGGAGCAAGAGAAGAGCAGCAAGCTCTCCTGGGATTCTTATAAGGGCACTAATCCAGTTCATCAGGGTTCTACCCTAAGAACCTCATCTAATTCTATTTACCTCTCAAAGATCCCTCATACTGTGAGGTACGGTTTCAACATATGCATTAGGGGAGACACAAATTTTAGTCCATTACACCCTGTAACTATACATATTGTTTCAGTTTCTAGGCTTTCCTCATAATTAATTGGGGGAAAATTAGAGGGACGTTGGCACAGCATTCCTGGCTAGGCAGGTAGCACATCAGACAGCTGTGTTCAAATCCTGGTCGTACCATATTTTAGATGTCTGACTTTCAAGTTATATAACATCTCTGTCTCCCAATTTTCATACTTGTAAAATGGGAAAAATAATAATGTCGAATGTTGTAAGGATTAAATTGAATGAGTTAATATATGTCAAGTAATGAGAACAGTGCCTGGTGAGTTGCAAGTTATATAACTGTTTACGATTATTATTTTAATAGAGAGGGAGTGAGTGTGTTATGTTGGCTGTTTGAACATATTGTTGATGATCAAGTTAAAAAGTGCTGCATTTTAGAGCATTAAGAGCCAATGTCTATTTTTTCTGCTAAAAGACCACATTCTTCCCACAAGGTAGAAGCTTCTGGTGCTGTTGGCAGCCTCGGATCTGTGTTGTCCCCACAAAGGCTGAAGGCAGCTAATGTGAAGCCTGCTGTGGCTGCCTACAACATGCTGAGCCCATGCTCCTGTTTAGGGTTTCAGGCTGAGTCCCTCTGTGGGGAGCATTTCCATTGATATGTGGGAGAGGAGTATCCTTTTCTTTTCCACTCTTCATAAAAAGTCATCCAGACTGTTGTGATAAGACGGACAGGTCTCACTCCTGCCGTGTAGAGAATTGAGCTTATCACATTATTAGTTTGTCGTTGCTTCCTAGAATCTCTTCATGGATAACAATATTTTCTATGTAAAATCTACACAGTATTTCCAAGTGATTCATTATCTGCCCACGTATCGTCACTTAGGATTAGCTTTTTATTTGCTGTATACAAAGCGTGTTATATAGCGTGTACTTTATTTTTGAAAAATACTATGTTATTACAGTGGGAACACTTCCAAACTCTCATAAATTTCATACTTTTTATAGCAGCTGGCATTGTGGAGAGTTGCAGAATTATTTGATGACTTGTTCTTTTCAGTAAGGACCAGCATGCCTAATATTTGGACCTAGTGTACAGTTTCTTCCATTGAAGTGAGGTGTGTGTTGTGGCTTAGTGGAAAGAGCACAGGCTTTGTAGGCAAACTAATATTCGACAGTGTTGAACCACAGCCCCAACTTCAACTTACTAGCCTTGGGACCTTGGGAAGCTTACATGTACTACCTGTGCCTCAGCTTCCTCACCTGGAAAAGTAGAATTCTACCTCACAGTGTTGTAGGATTTAATGAGACAGTAATCATCATTATCATAAATAATCGATTTTTAGTACCCTATTCTAAATAATATACAAATATTAATTCATTTAATTCTCACAATAAGCCTTAGAGGTGAAGGATGATCTCCGTCAGGCACATTGCCTGGCCTATTGCTATGGCACAATAAGCGATAACAAAGATCAAAACAGTAGTAATTCATTTATATTTCTTACAGAGATCACTTTGTTAATAAAGATTGTTAATCATGTTTCTAAAATAGGGGAATCTAGAACCCAGGATTCAGGTCCTCTTATCTCCATCAGCCACAGCCATCTCTCAAAGGGCTTTTGTACACAGGACAAAGCAAAGAAGCAAAGCTTCTAACTATGGCTTTGGCCCCAGAATACCTTTCTGCTCCCTTATCCTGCTACATGGCGGGGATCCTGTGTCAACCTCCGTGAGCAGTTTTCATCATTCTACCCACGCTGCTTTTCTCCCGTCTCTGGAACCTCCTTCACTCTTCCTTATGAAAAACATAGGAGGGAAAAGAGAGGAGAATAAACTCAGGAAGCAGTTATAATAAAAAGTTTGGTAAAGTGCTTGGCCATTTTAAGTAGCTTTCCTCTCCCAAGAAACCCCACCCTCTAGCATGATGATCTGTGTCTTTGAGATGTGTTTTGTGCTTAATCCATACATGATGGGTTAAGGAGACTGGAGGGAGAGACTAGACCTCCTGACCTGTGCATATTCAGTTTATTGTTAAGCAAGTTTAGATCACATGTTAGCCCTCTTTCTAATTTGTTCCACTGGGATTAGCTCTTACGTTTGTCCTAGGCCCTTTGTTATTGTACACTGACTCTATTTTGGGAGACCAAGCCACTTAATTACTCTCTTTGTACAAGACAGAAGAATAAATGGCACAGTCAATTAACATAGTGGCTGAGAACACATAATTTGGTGTTAGACTAGACTGGGTTTGAGTTCCAGTGCTGTGATGTGCACCTCATTTTCTTCACCTTTGTCCTAGGATTGCAATGATGATTAAGGGTGAAGAGGCCTGTAAAGTGCTCAGGACTCGATCAGTTATTGTTTTGATGAGGCTCAGGATGGTGGTGACTGTGGTGGTTTAATATCAAATGAGGACTTTTTGTTCTTTGATTTATGACTCCTCAGTTATACTACTTATATGGAATGTCTTGATTTTGCCCTGACACTTGTCTGAAATCAGGATCTCTGACTCTATTTTAGATAATACATGTCTCTCATTTCCGACCCTGTTTCTTCTGATTCACATTGATTAGCTCGGCAGTTCCTGGCTCTGACCCAGATTTTATTTCTGGAATGTATGTTGGCTGCATAATCTCTTTCGCCTCATCTCTGTCTCCAGTTCCTATTTGTTGTACTGCTTCAGACTGAATTTCCTGTTGGTGGCTTCTCTGGGTCCATATACCTTAAGTTTTTCAATACCTAAATCTGCAGTAGTAAAAGAAAGTAATCACTATGAATGTCTAAGTCTCCATTATTTCAGTATCCTAAAAATATATCATTTTCAATGATTTTTAAACATCTTTTCCAGCTTTTCAAACTTGCCCGCAAACCTTAAATTAAGTTTTATGGTCAAACAAACTTTAATAGTGAAGTTAGGACTTCTGTGAAGTATTTTGGTCAAAGTGGACCAAATTAGACTGTGATTGAAAAATTCACAAAATCTCAGTGGCTTAACAAAACAGAAGTTTATTTCTTGCTCCTATTACATTTCCAAATCTGAATCAGCAAATGGTTTAATTTCACATTATCCTTGATCAAAAGTCCCAGTCAGATGGAGCAGTCATCAACTTTAAAATTGGCAGATGCTGTGACAGAGAAATAGACTTTGTGCAATGGGTGCTAGCTCTTAAGGCTTCTCCCTGATAATGTTTTGCTTACGTTTCTTTGGCCAAAGCAATCCACATGACCACATCTAACTTCAAGGGAGTAGAGAAATGCATTCCTTCTGTCTGCCCAGCATTGGGGGAGACTGAACTACTTGGTGAAAACTACTAATGTGGACAGTATCACACAAATAAAATATAACCTATTCTTTACCTTGGAACCTTAAGCAAGTCATCACGATCACTTTAAGCTTGTTTCTTCATCTTATAGAAGGAGGACAGTGCTCCCCACCTATAAATAATTACTCTTGTTTTTATTACTAATATTAGTATGACAGATTGTAACAAAAGTTATCGCAAAGATTCATACAGATTAAATTATGTACTTCATCCTTAATTCAGCTGTAGATTAAAGGTTGTGATTTACTAGAAGTTTCCTTAGATGCCACCACCCACATTACAGCAGGAAGTGCCACACACACACACAAATATGAGTATACAGACTTACACGGACTTAATTTTACTCGCTGATCGTTATTCAGCCAACAGTACTGAGTACCCTTCACTCTTAGGCATTATGCTTGGTTCTAGGTAATACAGAAATGGATATCGTAGTTCTTTCAATCAAAGAGGTTAATCTATTCAGAGAGACAAATATCATGGCAAACGATGATAAAGCAGTGAAATACTTACTCCGGATATTATATATGCAAGATTCTTTTTAATTGAGGTACAATTTACATAAAACGCTGTTTTACGTGTACAACATAATGATTTGATATGTATTGCAAATGATTACCACAATAAATTTAACTAACATCCATCACCACACAGGTAAAATTCTTTTTCTTGAGATGAGAACTTGCTCTCTCTTAGCAACTTTCCAATATACAATACAGCATTGTTAACTATAGTCACGGTGCTCTGCTATACTTATAACTGGAAGTTTGTACCTTTTAAACACCTTTACCCATTTCACCGCCCCCCCCCCCTTGCCTTGGGGAACCACCATTTTGTTCGTTGTAAGTTAAATTCTGTAAGATTCCACATGTAAGTGAGATTTTACAGTATTTGTCTTTGTCTTTTCTGACTTATTTCACTTAACATAATGCCCTCAAGGTCTACCCATGTTGTTGTCACAAATGGCAGGATGTCCTTCTTTCTAATGGGTAGATTATATATGTATACAAATAAGTTGTAAAGAAAATTATATATAAAATATTAAATGCCATTTATATACCATTTATCTGTCTTTACCATTATCTTTACCATTTATTTGTCTACGGACACTTAGGTTGTTTCCATGTCTTGGCTATTGCAAATAATGCCGCAGTGAAAATGAAGATGCAGATATCTCTTCAGGATATTGATTTTATTTCTTTCAGGTATATACCCAGAAGTGGAATTGCTGGAAAATATGGTAGTTCTATTTTTAAATTTTGGAAAACCCTCCATACTGTTTTCCATAGTGGCTGCACCAATTTACATTTCCATCGGCAGTGTACAAGGTTCTTGTGCATATCCTTGCCAATACTTGTTATCTCTTATCTTTTTGATGATAGCCATTCTGACAGGTGTGAAGTGTTATCGTGGTTTTTTAAAATTTCTATTTATTTAATTTTTGGCTGCATTGGATCTTTGTTGCTGTGCACGGGCTTTCTCTAGTTTCAGCTAGCGGGGGCTACTCTTTGTTGAGGTGTGTGGCATCTCATTGCGGAGGCTTCTCGTTGCAGAACACGGACTCTAGGCTCGTGGGCTTCATTCAGTAGCTGTGGCTTGTGGGCTCTAGAGTGCAGACTCAGCAGTTATGGCACACGGGCTTAGTTGCTCGACGGCATGTGGGAACTTCCCGGACCAGGGCTCGAACCCGTGTCCCCTGCATTGGCAGGCGGATTCTTTTTTTTTTTTTTGCGGTACACGGGCCTCTCTCTTGTGGCCTCTCCCGTTGCGAGTGGCCATGGCTCACGGGCCCAGCCGCTCTGCAGCATGTGGGATCCTCTGGACTGGGGCACGAACCCGTGTCCCCTGCATCAGCAGGCGGACTCTCAACCACTGTGCCACCAGGGAAGCCCCCTCATTGTGATTTTGATTGGCATTTTCTTGATGATGAGTGATGTAGAGCCACCCTTAGGTACCTGTTGGTACATGATCTGCAAATAGGCATCTTTCTCTGAGACACTGTGTGTTTCACTCTGTAGCCTCTATGCTGTGCCCTGGGGATCAGGCAGTTAAGAATGGATTCTCTGTTACAGGCTTGTGGGACCCCAAAACATAAACCTCACTGGCCACCAGAGCCAGTTAATCAAGGGATGCATCCCCTGGGCCCAGCTTCAAAAGCTGGGGCACTAGACCTGTGTGCAAGCTCCTTTCTGGGTATATTAAGCAACCTGGAGTGAGGCAGGGGGAGACAGAGCAAAGGTGGTGCCTGCCTCTGCAGAGTATTGCAGTCAGCCCCTAGATGTATATTAAATTAGATACTTGCTCCTCAGGCCACAGCTTTTAATATAAGCAAGTAGTCCTTTTTAATGGAAAGACTGGACATCTTTCCTACACAAAATGTTGCATACTCTCTCCTGGAAGAAACCATTTTACTCATTTAAAATTCTGTATCACTCCATGATCTCCTCCCTGTGGTATTGATCACATTAATGTGTACCTGTATCTATATCTCTCTATCTATGTACAGACATCTGATAGGCAATACATAATATATTCTCATTTTGAAATTTGAGCATTACAGATTTTAACCTGCTGCCTCTGCACTGGACCTGGGGGCTTAGCCACAGGGAGTCCACCTGAGCCTGTGAAGAGCAGTTTCTCAGTTCCCTATAGCCTGTGGGTCTCTTAGACACAAGCCCCACTGGCTTTCAAAGCTAGATGTTTTGGGGGCCTGTCTCTCAGGTGGAAGTATTCAAAGTTGGGGCACCATATGTGGAGTTCAAACCCCTGGCTCCTCAGGGAGAAGCTGGGAGTTGTGAGCTCCCTCCCAGTTGTGTGTCACCACAGTAGGGGTGGGGTTCATGGCGAGCTTGTGCCTCAGCCTCTCCTACCTATTTTTATTTTTTTAATTAATTAATTAATTAACTATTTTTGGCTGTGTTGAGTCTTCGTTTCTGTGTGTGGGCTTTTCTCTAGTTGCGGCAAGCGGGGGCCACTCTTCATTGCGGTGCGCGGGCCTTTCCCTGTCGCGGCCTCTCTTGTTGTGGAGCACAAGCTCCAGACGCGCAGGCTCAGTAGTTGTGGCGCACAGGCCTAGTTGCTCCGCGGCATGTGGGATCTTCCCAGAGCAGGGCTCGAACCCGTGTCCCTTGCATTGGCAGGCAGATTCTCAACCACTGCGCCACCAGGGAAGCCCTTTCCTACCTATTCTGATGTTGGTTTTTTCTTGTTTACCCTATGCATAGGGGTCGTTCACGTTCACCTAGTTTACAGAGTTCTTTCAGAGCAAATTATTCCATATGTAGCTGTAGATTTGGTGTGTCCACGGGAGGAGGTGAGTTCAGCAGCCTCCTGTGTCACTATCTTGAACCAAAATCTATGCAAGACTCTCCAAGAGCTTTTAACTCTTCTTGTGGATAGGTATTGAAAGGGGAGTGGAATTGTAATTTTAATTGAAAGTATTGAATGGGGGTTAAAAAAGCAGAGAAACTCCAATTAAATATCAGAGCATGTGCTGAGGCATGAAAGAAAGTGACACATTAGGGTAGAATTGGAAATATGTGTTGGTATATGTACCTATTTGTGTCTGAGCATGTATGTGTGCACATGGACATGTGTATAAACACTGAGGGCAAGATCGAAGAATGGCATTAGTAAAACATTGTCTATCGACATACAGTCATTGGGAGAAAGTAAAGATATTAACTGAGTGGAAAAGAAGAGAGGCAGAGAGAATACCTAAACTACAATTGTAGAATCTTAGCTGTGGAAAAAAAAAAAAAAAAAGAGGAAGGATCATATCTAAAGTTAATAGAATAAAAAGAGGGATTTTGTTCTTTCACGTAAGAGAAAAACACATGTTTATAGGGAACAAGGAGGGCAGCATATAAAGGGAAAAACTTGGTGCTGAAAGATTCTGAGCTTATGGCCAAATCTAGATTTTTGTTTTGGTTTTATTCAGTTTTCTTAAGTACTTCTCTACTGTTTATTTACTTAATGTATTCGTTTTGGCCGCTAGCAAGTTACATAACCTTTCTAAAGTTTAATTTTCTCTGCTGTGTAATTAAGAAAATAATAAAACCTACTCACAAGAATGTTGTAAGACTCAAATAAAATAATATGTGCGGAAATGCTTTGTAAAATGCAAACTACCATATGTAAGTTAATTATTGCTTTCATTGTTATTATCATTAGAATGTTCTGAGTTATCTTTCTACTATTTCTTTTCTTTTTCTGTAGTTCAGTATCTCTGCTTCTTCCAAATACACGTTTCTAATTTTATTATTTATTGAATTTTACGTTTGCGTCTATGAGATTATGTGAGAAATACATTCCTACTTCTTGTGGCCCAGTTTTCCAGTTTCTCATCAAATCCTGTGGCCTCTTTCAGAGCCTTGCCTAGGCATCTTCAGGTGCAAGGATTATTTTCTCATACCCAAAAATGTATTTTATAAGGAAGAACATTGCCAAGACTGTAGCGGTCTGAGATCTTACCCTACTTACAGTGTAAGAAGTTAGCTTGCTGAGGCATCGTGATGCTAGAAGATGCAAGACGCCTGGGGCAGAGAAAGAGGACTTTGTTCATCATGTCACAGAAAACATCATATACCTCGTGCTTTTATTGGCTCCCTACTTTCTTTTATTTTTAATTAATTTATTTATTTTTGGCTGTGTTGGGTCTTTGTTGCTGCACGCGGGCTCTCCCTAGCTGCGGCAAGCAGGGTCCACTCCTTGTTGCGGCGCACGGGCCTCTCACCGCGGTGGCCTCTCCTGTTGTGGAGCGCGGGCTCTAGGTGCGCAGGCTTCAGTGGTTGTGGCACGCGGGCTCAGTAGTTGTGGCTCGCAGGCTCTAGAGTGCAGGCTCAGTAGTTGTGGTGCACGGGCTCAGCTGCTCCGCGGCATGTGGGATCCTCCCAGACCAGGGCTCGAACCCGTGTCCCCTCCATTGGCAGGTGGATTCCTAACCACTGTGCCACCAGGGAAGCCCCCTACATTAGTTTTCACAGGGAAAGATGAAAAGGGCCAGGTAACCTTTGCACAAGCAGTGGGTTGAGTCATAGGAGAACTCCAAGTTTAGGGAAGCTGAATGTTTTTTAATAGACAGTAAACAAACCTTCCGTTTGCTCAACAGAGGGTCACAATCAGTGTCTCTCAAGGTTTTTCACTCCAAAAACATCCTTGAAATGATAGTTTAGAGGAAAAAAAGTAGTCTGTGCCCCTCCTTGTAAAACCTGCAGAAACATGAAAGAAACGTTGAGAATTGTCTCCCAAAGAATATAAGCTTATAATAGTCTTTACCACCATAATCAGTAGCCCAGAAGTTGATGAAAACACATATTTTCCCACCAGGTTGCCTTTCATTCTGTATAAAGGCAGCCTCACACTTGTGCCCAGAGGTCTCCTCATCTTGGTCTCTGATCCCTCTTTTTTCCCTGTGCCCTACCACTGGGTTTTCAGATGCATCCTATTTGTGCCCTACTTTTCAAGCTAGGAGACTCACCTACTTTTCTGTATTCATCCAGGGAGGATGAAGGGGAACCCATTTACTTACAGGTATTTTAGAGTCTACTCTGAAAAATAGGCTTAATTCGTAAATTTTATTTAAAAAAATTAGTTTCTTAAAACACATTTATGCACACACGCACACCTTTTTCTTACAAGTAGCAATCACCATTAATTTATTTTTCAGTGCTTTATATTATAGAATGAACACAGAAAGGAAGGATCTGGGAGAAAGTGACAAATAGCTCCACTCCAGGCAAAGTCTCCCATTTTGCTGAATGCTTTGAGAACTCCTTGCAACTGAATGAATGTTGAGGGTCCTGCCCCATGTCATAAGTGCCTTTGGAGCAGAATATGTTACTGTTTGAGCTTCTACAGCTGCCAAATGATAAATGACTTCTAGACCTTTTTAAGGCTTAGTTTCTTACTAAATTAGGATACTTCACTGTCCCTTGAAACCTGCCCCCAAACTGAATACAGTGGGAAATCAAAACTCTCAAATGAAAAAAAAAAAAAAAATCAGGAAAAGAGTAAAATGCTGGTAGCCACGGCTTTGACTTGGAGAGGAGAGTCCTCCAGATGTTTACACAATTCTGCCAAATCTTTCTCGTTTATAGTTTCCCTATGGATATCAGAGATTAGTAGTGGTATTTTTTAATTTTTGCCAAATGAAAGTCTTTCTCTAGAAATTTACTCATAAAAGCTCTGCTTTAGTTAGAAGATATTCAAGGAGGTAGCCTGTAATGAAAGGAATCCCAAAGAAAGCATAGAACAAAGGATATATTCTGATTATTGGTGGGATATGATTTGATGTGATTACTGAAATACCATATTACCAATATCAAATTAACTGGTTGCGATGGGAAAAAATACTGCATACATTTTTTTTAAACTTATGAGCCTGAATTATTTTAAATAAACCTTTCTGGGAGGGCACATTTTTCCTTCCACTCCCCTCGTATTCACTTCACGGGTGGCAGAATTTAAAAATAATTAAACGTCTTAAACATTGTGGGCTCTTTGGGGTCAGAAAATTTGTACTCTAATGATCTCCAGTCTTTTTTCTCTTCTTGGGTGTCAAAGACATCAGGTGTTGCTCTCAGCGTCTCTGGGAAGTATTTCGGAAGCAGCAGTGACTGCTTCCATAGGTCATTTATGAGGCACTATTATATGGTACAGCTCTACTGAATGATAATTTCTGCTATTTCCAAAGTTGCTTTCTGGTGAAGGGAACCTTTCAGAATTCTTCCTTCTTTTTCTACTATTGGCTGCCATCACCATTATATTGAGTTTTCTGCTAATTTTCCTTGTATTACCTTATCTCCCAGTGTGATCTAAAAAGCATAGAGTTGAGAAGTAAAAAACAATACCATTAACTTCAGAGTTCCTTAATGTAGTCCCTCAAAGAATCCATCTTGGAGAAACAGACATTCGTAAATTGATCACTGGTAAAATTCCATGTGTCCTGTAATTGTATGTTGCTTCAGTGCTTCTGAGTCCAAATTCCACATTAAGCGAAAGAACTCTTTCTCCTACTTTGTAGTTTCCCTTTCATCTACTCTTTTCAGTTCCTTGGGTATCTGAAAACTTTCAGTATCAAAAAAAGTTTGTACTTTGTGTTTGGCTTCTTTTCACTGTAGTCTGTAGGCTGAAATATTTGGAACTGCTCTCATGATATTTTTGACCTCTAACTGACCATACAAGTTGGCACAAAGGCATGTAAGGAGAGCGTGAGAAGATGCCAGTCAGTCTCTCCTGTAAGAGGTGAAGAATAGGGCAATACCTAAAAGAAGTTGGAATTAACCTTAGTTAGCAACATTAGTCTGCTTAACAGGTGCTGGGTCCACGTGCACCATTTTTCTGACCCCTTCTTTATCCTCTGGCAACAACAGAGGCTTCTCAGTGCAGTCAGCCCAGGTGCACAGAACCTTGTACATTCAGACCACTGAGAGTTATGTCCATAGTCTTTCTAGGGAAATGTGGACAGTAATGCCCAGAGATGAACTAAATAATAATAGTCCCCTGAGACTCTGTCCAGAATTCTTCCTCTGTTAGTGCAGACACCTTGGGCTCTTTACACTTTTCTCAGGGTCTTGCAAGTCAGGGGCACCAGTAGGACTCTATTACAGGAAGCCCAGTCAGATCCAATAGGATGGTATTTTGTCCAGCTCTAGGAAAGAATCCGTTCGAAACATAATTTATACATATAGCCTGTGCTATGCATTCCTCCCGATTGCACTGGTAGCAGTAGGTGTGGTGTCCTTTTGAAGTGGATCCCATAGCTTGCCCATGGTGTCACCTCTACTCATGAGGTGAGGTTTGGAAGTTCTCATTTCAGCCACCTAATGTGTCCACTAACATCTCAGCTCTCAATTAGCCATATCTTATGGGTTGATATATGATCCCTCCTCCTTCAACTCTTTCTGTTTTTTTCCTGGTTCTCCATAACCTCTGACTTTTCTTGATCCCCTTGAATTAATAAAAACCACAGAGATATCCAGACATCTTGGAGAGATTGATCGCTGGCAGAGCTTAGCTCTGGGCCATGGAATTGCTCCTACCAGGTCTTGTTTGAGTCTTAACTGGCTTTCTTTTCCTAAACCATCCTCTCTAGCATATTTTGTAAAAACTTTCTAGTGTATCACAGAATTGCATATATTTATTTTATCTTCTCTTGCCCAGGTGATTAAGAACTTAGCATATGTATCTCAACATTTCCTAATTTAATGAAAATTTGCTTTCTAAACTACTGATAGCACAGAGCTCAATATACAGAGATGCTGCCACTTTCTCAAGATTTCTCCAGATTCTCCTCCATATATACATATCCGTACACACACACACACACACACACACACACACACACACACACATCCTCCACATAATATAGCTTGCTCCTAACTTTGGAGTGGACACAGCATTTTCAAAGCCTATGTTTCTTCTTCAGGTTCACTGCAGAGTCCAAGATGACTCCATGTTGTCAGTACTTTTCTCTTAAAATGCTCTATGTCTCTCTAGTGTCAGTTTAAATGCCACAGTGGAAGCTTCTGGAACTTTCTATAGGATGCTTGATGTAGGTGTAGCCATTCCACAAAATGTCAAAAATCCTGGGCAATGCCTTCTCCAACTGTTCCCATGCTATTACTCCATACAATGTTTAAAGGGTGTTTGGGAACAGTCCATGTTTCACAAAGAATGTAACACCACTAGTATCTGATCAAAAATGTACCTAGAGTACAAAGAAGGAGACAAAACATTTATTCATCTAGTCTGCCCTTTCTTCTCCTGTTTTGTTTCCTCTTTTTATAGCCCTTTGTAGTGTCTTGGCTCCATCTTGCCTTAGTTCCACAGGATCAGCGCTGGCAAGACCATTATTTTGGTGTTCTATGTAGTCACGATCAGCTATTATTCATGGCTTCATCCCATGAGGACAAAAGATAGCTCATTGCAGACCTTGGGTCTATTTTAGAGTATTCAGAATGGTGCACTTTTAAAGCAAGCCAGATGTTTGCATGCTGATATTTATTATTGCTCAGAACACATCTTGGATGGCAAATATAATATACTATCTAATACTTATAAAGAGATTCTCATGAGTTCACTTTGGTCACATTTTTCTAAGTACCTATGCTTTAACATGTTTAATCCCCATGGCAGTTCTATGAGGCCAGCAATTATTATGATTATCTCCATTTTACAGATGAGGAAATTGAAGCTCTGAGAAATTAAATAACTTGCCTAAGATCATAGAGGTATTAAATTATAGAGCCATGGCTCAAATCAGGTGGACTGTGTCTTGGATCCATGCATTTAATCACTCTGCTGTACTGATTCTTTATATGTTATCCTTTGGGTGATCATTAGTTTAAAAACAAAGTGTAAACAAACAAAATTGCTCTCCAACAGGAATGAGAATAGGAAGGGGAAAAATGAATAAAGGGACTAGGAAGTTCAAATTATTCATAAAGGATGCACATGTTTGCTCTGGCTAAGAAGACAAAATATAAAGTTGATATTTCTTGGAGGCTGCTGGGCTGAGAAATGGATCATTTTCCATGTGTTTTCAGTACACCTTTTAAGGCAGCCTTGAGATAGTTCCGATGGGCAGGGAGTTGGAGTCACTTTGAAAGCAGTAAGAGACTCATGAAAAAATCAGAGATTGTGGGCAGAAGCTTCGATGGAGAAGGTACATTTCTTCTTGGCAGAATCCACTTCCAGGCTTTAGTAGGGAGAAATATGAAGAGGTCCGCCAAAGTTGTTTGAGTATGCATTTAAAGGCTTGACTCCTCTTTACTGCAAGTTTAACACTACAGCTCTGTGCAAGCCCCTGAGCAGGGTAGGTAAAATCAGATAGGCTGCCTCAGGCAACGGTAGTAACAAGAAATGTTGAAGGTATAATCCAGTAAGTGGGCAAAGGGAAGTTTGCATTTGGAGAGTTAATGCAATTGACAAAAATGAAATGAATTAGTCAGGAAGCCCAGGATAGCTCTGTATTTGTGTTCCTTCAGTCCTCCACCTCACAGTCTAGCCTTTGTTGCTGTAATTACAGGTAAGAATTCAGTTATGTTTTTGTTTTCAAAAGGTAGGAATTCGATTTTACTTTTGTTTTGAATAGAGCGTTAATTTTAAGGAAAGAAGAAATTGCCCGCCTCACTTGTTTAACTTGTGAACCTTGAAAAAATATTTTTGGAGGGTGGTGGCAGTGCCTTATTAGGAAGCAGCCAGTGAACAGTCTGGTATATCTGAAACACCATCCTGCTCTAGAGAGGAGCTCTTCAGTTCAAGCCTGTTGTGTGCCATGTATTTCCCACCACCCAGGAAAACATGCAGAACAACAGCTGAATGACTGTTCTGTAGTATCTCTGCTCACCTGTACATCGTTTTCTTAGTTTGTCTCCAATTTATACGTCCATCAAACAAGCTGTTTCTCTTGGGACTGATCCGTGTGGAACAGGTCATTTATCATGAGAATTGAAAAGTCTAAAATTATGATTTTTATAATCAATAAAAATAGAGTCCTAAGTGATGTTGTATATAAGTTTAATGTGATCTTAAATGACAAAGACTAAATCAATTTAGTAATTTAAAAAATAGTAGGTGTAAATAAACTTAATATGTCTTCTAATCTCTGATGTAACTTGCCTTGGTAATTACACATCAAACCATATATACAAATTTCTCCAAGTCTAGGCTAATGAAGGAACTTTTGAGGATCTTAATAATTTTTTTAGCTATATAATGTAATATCTGAATTCTGATCAGTAATGAAGATATTTTGCTGCTAATTTTCTTCTCCAAAATAACTAAATTTGATCCATCTCTCACCCTCCCTTTTTCTCAGTCTGTATTCCCTCTTCATTCTACTTCATTCCTATTTTCTTCCCTCAATCACTGTTCTTCTTTATCATAATCCTGAGAGAGAAAATTAGTATCCTAGAGAAAAATTAGTATCTTAATTGGCAAAACTAAAATTATTACATTCTCAGACATGGGATCTTACTTCATTTATCACTTCTGTTTATTTAGGGAGAAAAAAATGAGGAGAAAAAGATTATGCAACTAAAAGAAAAGTCAATGTGGTTACAGTTATGCTAATGTAGACTGGGGAGTAGGAGCAATTAAAGGAATTAAAATTTATTTTTAAAGGCCATATATATTCTTTGCAGGTAATCTGCAAAATATGGAGAAACAGGGAAAATTTTAATACCTTTAGTTTCACTTCCTTCTCAATTGTTAATCTAGTTATTTTTGTGAGAGTTGTTTAGGGGTAATTGATTTTAAACATCGCCATTTTTTCTCAGTTAAGAAAATAATCATAAATTTAAAAATTTATCTCTGACATTGTATTGTCAACTTTTTACATTTTCTCAGTTGAAATTAACTAAAATATAAAATCTTGTGTCCTTGTGTTTTTTTTTTTTTACCTTTAGTAAGATGCTATAATAACTGCTTTTCCCCCCAAAGGTTAATTTCTGTTGCAACAAAAGTATCCTCTCTCTCTGTGTGTGTGTGTGTGTGTGTGTGTGTGTGTGTGTGTGTGTGTGTGTATATATATATATAAAATGTGTTACATGTAATATATATTATAATGTATTTTATATATATATATAATGACATATATATTCAGTAGACCACAGAGATAAATTTTTTTTGAGAAAACACTTTAAAAATCTTGTTTAGGAATAAAAATTTATAATTGAAGATACAAGACATGAAAATCAATTAAAAATTAAATCTTGCAGCTTATCTACATATTTCAATATTCTATCCCTTAATTTAGTTATTTCTTTGTCCTACCTAATTTAAGTTTAGTTTGTACTGAGATTGCATTGCTTTCTCAGTTATAGTTTCTGAACAGTTTTTTTTTTCCACTTAGTTTTAATGTACAAAGATATTCTAGGCTCTTTATACTTGTATGAAATGACATAAGTAGATATAAATTTAATTCTTAAATTATGAGATGAATTGTTCACAATTGTCCACAAAAAAATGAATCAGTTGATCTAAGGAAGAAATGGAAAATTTTATCTGAGCCAAATTGAGGATTATAACCCAGCAGCAGCATCTTAGAAAGCTCTGAGAACTGTTCCCGTCCATTAGAAGTCAAAGCACAGTTATATAAGTTTTTTGAAAAAGAGGGCTATACATTGAATGATGTATTATTGACAGTTTACACAATCCAGATCTGCAAGTATAAAGTGGTGGATCATCATGACCCACCAAGATCAAGAAGGAATGTTATCTTCTTTTTTTTAATTTTTAAAATTTTTGGTTGCCTTGGGTCTTCTTTGCTGCACATGGACTTTCTCTAGTTATGGCGAGCAAGGGCTACTCTTCGTTGCAGTGCATGGGCTTCTCATTGCGGTGGCTTCTCTTCTTGAGGAGCACGGGCTTCAGTAGTTGCGGTACACGGTCTCTAGAGCGCAGGCTCAGTAGTTGTGGCACACGGGCTCTAGAACAAGCTCAGTAGTTGTGGTGCACGGGCTTAGTTGCTCTGAAGCGTGTGGGATCTTCCCGGACCAGGGGTCGAACCCATGTCCCCTGCATTGTCAGATGGATTCTTAATCACTGCACCACAAGGGAAGTCCCAGAATGTTATATTTTAAGGAGTTGTCTTGTTGATGCTAGGAGAATATTGTTCTTTATGGTTGAGCAGGTATTTCCGCTGATGGGGAGGTTTGGTCAATGCATAATGCAGATACACAATGCACAGTTGTGGGGAGAGAGGAGGTTAAAGGGCAGAGAAACATTTTTTATATTTCAATTTTTTCATGTTTTGCCATAAAATATGAATTTTATTTCACACAATAAAAATATATAAATTGGCTTAAATCCTTGGTGAATTCAGCTGAGAATAGATTACATCATCCAACTATACTTAAAATATTGAGTAGAAAAATGTTATAGTTGAAGACAGCCCTGATTTCTGAGATGAAAGAAAAATCTTCCTAGAAATAAACCTTCATAATCAGAACTTCAAGTCTTTAATTTGTGGTTTTGAGCTTGTAAGAACAATGGTAGAAGGCTCTAATACTAGTATTTGTCATTTGGTAGTTTATACTTATCCTTTCATAAGCTCCCTTACCCCATTCTGTAGTCCCTCACCTATTTAATTATTCTTTAACTATGAGGGGGAACAGAAATGCCATACCCAAATATACCGCTTCAACATAAGCATGATTTTGAGATGGTTATTTTTAAGAAACTGCAGATAAAGGAGAAGCTCTGAAAACCAAGTTAAAGTTATCCTTTTGTAAGAGAGATTCACATTTATAAGAGAAATCTTCATTTGTAAAGGCATCTCCCTCTTTGTACTAGGAAGAGAAGGATGACCAAATCTCTAGAAACTCTTGTCACTGGAGAAAGCACCAACTTAAATCTGAATAAGAAATACACCCTGCTTTACTGTGCTTTTCCTGGTAATCTCCCATAACTGGCCTCCCCTACTTCAACATCTTTCTTTTGTCTTTAACTTGAAATGGTATTTAAGGTGGTGGCTTGGGTCATCTTGGAGAGTTACTCAGTTTTCCTGTGTATCTTTTTGGAAATGTTTTTTAGATGTTAGTAAAGTTCCATCATTTAAGTTAGCAAAACTCTAAAGTTTCCAGTTACCAAAAATATTTGGAAGCTGTTTTTTTTTTTTTTTTTTTTTTTTTTTTTTAATTTATTTATTTTCGGCTGTGTTGGGTCTTCATTTCTGTGCGAGGGCTTTCTCTAGTTGTGGCAAGTGGGGGCCACTCTTCATCGCGGTGCGCGGGCCTCTCACTATCGGGGCCTCTTTTGTTGCAGAGCACAGGCTCCAGACACGCAGGCTCAGTAGTTGTGGCTCACGGGCCCAGTTGCTCCACAGCATGTGGGATCTTCCCAGACCAGGGCTCGAACCCGTGTCCCCTGCATTAGCAGGCAGATTCTCAACCACTGCGCCACCAGGGAAGCCCTGGAAGCTGTTTTTAAGTACACCTACCCTAAAACATAATTATTGCAAAGGCTTACCTAAAAACTCTTATCCTACTTACATCTATCTAAATCACTTGCTTCCAACAGTTGTGTTTAGATTACTCGTTAAAACTTCATGAGACATTAGACAAAGTCAGCCATCATCTCGAGCTAATTTTCTCGTTGACAAATTTTGTAAAAGATAAAAGATGAATTTATTTGACTAGTAAACTCAGGCAAAATAAAAGTTGTATGCATTGTATTTAATGCTTATAACTCTGAGACATGCCTATTTTAATTAAGCCAACAAACTTCAACTAGCTTTTATTTATCGAAGATTATCCCACATCATATGAACTTGAAAAACATTTAGTTAGTTTCTATATTACTGAGAATTTTAGAATACCCCAATCCTTATAAATGCTTGCCTTCAACCCAATTAAATAGAGCTCTTTTA
This sequence comes from Phocoena sinus, assembly GCF_008692025.1. Taxonomy (NCBI): domain Eukaryota; kingdom Metazoa; phylum Chordata; class Mammalia; order Artiodactyla; family Phocoenidae; genus Phocoena; species Phocoena sinus. Next base: position 68,276,720 of record NC_045771.1, on the reverse strand, counting down.
CAAATTAATGTTGGCAATACCATCCAGTTGTAGAAAAATAACACATATCTACAGTATACATATATAGACACAAATAATCTTATAGACAGGCACAGAGACCTTGTATAGTTACTATTATTTGTGGAAAAGATTTTTCACTTGCCCAGTTTCCAAATGTCCTCCTCCTTTTATTTATTTATTTATTTTGATGAGAAACAGCTTCCTAAAATTTACGCTTCAAGGAATGGTCCTAGAGAACAGGAGCGGGTGGAAAAATCTACATCAGAAAAGCACAGAGAAAGTATCCAGGTTTCGCCCCCCCCCCCCCCCATGATGGAGTTTTGGGGCATATTTCCCTATTATCAGAGGTCTAGAGTACTCACCATTTAATTTTTTTTTTTTTCTCAAGTGCAGAACAATTCTGTTTCTAATCTCCCAATACCTGCAGGCATTTTGGGATGAGTAGGGGAGGTTTGGGTCTTGGTAGTGCTTTGAATTGCCTGTGGAGCCACACCTCTGGCCTTGTGGAGATTTGACAGACAGGATGGTTACTTGCAAATTCTCAAAGAATTGGACTGCAGACTGAATATCAAGGGCTGACCCACCCAACTAAATTATCTTCAATTTTCTTTATTATATCCTGTTGAAGATTTCCAGCTAAGGTGGAAACCAAAAGATTTATGCCTTTGTAAAGTCTGGATAAAACATTCTAACAAAGGCCTTTGGGTGTTCTTTTTCTGAGTGCATAATTCAATCTTAGACCAATTCACTTTAGCGGGGAAAGCCTCTAATATGGCTTCTATCAAGCCTTGAATATCAATCAGCCTGCAGCATCTACACCACACTATGTGGTCTCAGGCAGTTTTGTTGATTCCCTTTAACATGTCCAATTAATATTGCTTAGATTTACATGCCTTCTGCTTTACAATATTAGGTAGAGGATACATTCTCCAGTGAGCTACAGGGTTCATCCCCATAATGCAGTCAGGTAGAAGAGACACAACCACTTCACATAAAGCTTGTTCACATAGACCATTTTTCCTACTGTCCCTGAAAAGTTAATCAGTCGGTCTAAGAAAGAAGTGGAAAATTTTGTTGGAGCCAAATTGAGGATTATAACCCTGCAGCAGGATCTCAGAATGCTCCCAGAACTGTTCTACCAGCTAGAAGTCAAAGCAGCTATTTAAGTGTTTTGAAACAGAAGGCTACACATTAGATGACATATTATTGACAGTTTACACAATGCAGATCTGCCAGTGCAAAGTGGTGGGTCACCATGACCCCTTACAAGATCAAGAAGGAATGTTATCTTTTAAGGAGTTGTTTTGTTGGTGCCAGGAGAATGTTGCTCTTTATGGTTGAGCAGGTATTTCTGCTGATGCGGAGGTTTGGTCGATGCCTAATGCAGATACACAATGCACAATAGACAGGAGAGAGGAGGCCAAAGGGCAGAGAATAATTTTTTGTGTTTAATTTTTTCATGTTTTGCCATAAAATATGAATTTTATTTCACACTACAAACTTTGAACTTCATTCCATCAACTCTTACATCCTATCTATAGGAATATAGTTAGGACTACACCAACATGTTTTGGTTTCACAATACCGAGGAGGAGAAGTGCTCTTGGCCAGACATAATATCCATTCCCATAAAGCATTCAGGTAAAGTTCACACAAATTCTTTACATAAAGCCTGTTTAAACATTACAGTTTTTTAGGATCCTGTCAACCCTTGCATTTCTATAGTCTTTCAATCCATTTGTTACCCACATTCACCAATGGCTTTTGTGCCACAGCGCATGGGTCTCCTGTAGAGTCCTGGAAACATTTTTTTCTTCACCTCATGACCATTTTACTCACTCCTGTGTAAAAAGCTTTGGGTACTCAGAAAGGAAATTGAGCCAAGGGACCTTGGCCCTTTTGTCAGTGTTAACTTGACTCACCTGCCTAACTACTGACCCAAATGGTTGCTTTCTGCCTTCTAGTTTTTAAATTTCTTCAAGCTGGGGTAAATAGAGTAGACTAGTTTGGGGCACTTTAACGTTGGGGGAACAGCAGGAGGTCCCTATTGGCCCACTCAACCTTTGATTGTGTTGTATCAAAACCTTTGTTTTAACTCCATCAATGTCCATTTTATTTATCCAATTCTTAATAACCATCTAAAGATGTCTACACTGCTGGGATGAGTCCTCGTATTCTCCCCTTTCTGTTTCCTCTTTGTTTTGCCCCAATCAATATTCAATTTATTCACTCTATTCTTTAATTATCATTTAAAAATTTCCAGTGTTGGGAAGAGTCCCTTTCCTCTCCCCTTGGCCTCTTCTCATTCTCTTGTTAATTAACTTAATGTTTTTATTAGCATCTGTAAGACCCATGAGGGGAAGCTGAGACAGCAAGTTTAATAAGGTTTCCCAAAACTGTTTTTCGGTTTCACAACAATAAGATTATATCAGATGCTCCTTTGAAAGGGACCCCTTAATTACAGCATTTACTATGTGACCGGAGTAGTGAGATCTCGGCTCTGTATCAACCTAAATGTGCTCTTCTGTTCTGCAGTGCTCAAAGCTAAAGAAAGGGCTCCCAAACAAGTGATAGTGTAACAGGGAAGAGCTAAATCGGACTCCACAATGGATCTGTTTCTTTGACTTTTCGTTGCTTTTGTTATTATAATCTTACATAAAGGCCTGCCTCAGGGAACCCTGCCCACCAGCAAATGGCTGCAAGACAAAAGAAACTAACACATTCCCTCACCAAGGCTGGTCATTCCAGATGTTTTGCAAGGCTGATGGCCCTTTTACTTTATTTCCCCACCTCCTCTCCCTCTTCAATTCTATAAAGAAACTGGCATCCAGACCCAGATAAGATGGTTTATCGGAGATAACTAGTCTGCAGTCTTCGAGGTCTGCCTGCTTTCCGAATAAAGTCCTGTTCCTTGCCTCAGCACCTCGTCTCCAATTCATTGGCCTGCCACGCGGCAAGCAGAGCGAGCTTGGACTCGGTAACAACAGTTGACCCTTGAACAACACAGGTTTGAACTGCATGGGTCCACTTATTACAGATGTTTTAAATAAATATGTACAGTAGTACTACAGAATCTGTAGTAGATTGAATCCATGAAAGCAGAACCACAAATACTGAGGGATGAGAGTAAAGTTATACATGGATTTTCAACCGTGTGAGGTGTTGGTGCCCCTAAACCCTGCATTGTCCAAGGATCAACTGCACCCTCATAATCCATTTCAATAAAGGTTCCTCAGGAAGCTGATGATACTGATCTACAAAATGAAACGATTCCTTCACACTGCACCCTCTGGTTTCAGTAGTTTTTTGAAGATCTGCAGCTGTCCAGGGAACCTGAATTATTTGCAGTGGGAATTCAGGATACGTCTGCAGAGGACATTGTGTAGAAATGTCTGAAGCTGGCAGAGCCTGATTACAGAGGCTTGGGAAGTACGAGTGTTACTGAACTCAGGTTTGGCTCCTTGCAGCTCAAAAGCCAATACTCAAGAGGCAAGTGTCGGCTGGAAAGGAGGGATTGCTTTATCCAAGAGGCCGGCAACCTGGGGAGAAGGTGGACTCATGTCCAAAAACCAACTCTGAGGCTTCTGCTCGACCATGAAGCTTTTTAAAGGGAGAGTCGTTTGGGGAGGGGATCAGAGTCTTCATTATCTTCCACTGTGTGCAGACTTTCTTCTGATTGTTGGTGGTGAGGTAACAGGATGGTGCTCCAGGAATCTTGTGTTCAACCTGAAGTTACCATCCTCCACCTGGGTGGGGGCGTTAGGTCCTTAGTTCCTTAGTTTTAAGAAGAACTTAATGATATTGGTATGTATCTTCCTTGAGGAGAAACCAGAACCCGGCCCCAAGACTGCACTGTTTGTTTCTTGACTGCTCCTCCTTTGTTTCTGCATTCCCTCCCTTTCCTGATTAGCGACTGTTTGAATCTGCCCTTTGGAACCCTGGGAAGTTTAGGGAGGCTAAATGAGGCTTATTTCCTACACACAAGAGACAGGGGACATGGAAAGAGTTTGTACTTGGGAGGGTCCCACAGGGTCCTGCTCCTTTCAGGAGGAGTGGTAAGAAACAGTAAAGTGAGCCCTACCGCCTGTCCCAGGAGCTTCTGCTAAATTTATCTCCTGGCTTTCAGTATTTACATGACTAACCTGTGTACCAAGGTCCTGGAGATCAGGCTGGAGTGCTTTCTATAAATCTTGTAAGAAAAGGGAAGTTAAAACAGGCAGATGGGGTGAGATTTTGAGAAAGGAATTTAGATTGGATGTTGGCCTTACTTCTTGTTCTAAGTCCAATTTTTGTTGTTTCATTCCATTAAGGAACTCCTAAGGCCAGCTGTTAATAATTCTTTGTCCTCTTTCCAATTTGATCTTTCTGTAGGTACCAGTAAAAGAATTGTGCAGGATGAGAGCACTCTAAAAACCTTTTAAAAATAGTCCTATCCAAAAGATCCATTGTCTGCCCATTGATGAGTAAGATCTATTAGTATCATTAGTGATTCAAACTAATATGCCTTTTTGTGGCTTGACTAAGGGTGTAAGAGGCAAACCACAAGAATAGTGCAGCCCTCACAAGATTCAGAAAGTTCACTCGCAAAGTTAGCCTCAGAAAGCGAGGACTTTCCTTGTCACGGGCGGTTAAGAATGGTGTAGTGCAAACAGTATCTCCAGGTTCCCAGGAGAATGTGAGATACCTCCAGCAACAGACCCACTAATCTGTGACATTGTACAGGTGCTACCTGAATGGTACTTTTCCAGGACTAACAAAACAACAAGGGTTGAAATGACAAAGGCCCATTATGGACTGGAACCCCCTTATGACAAACTCCCCTGAGCGCTGTCATGGCTGGACAAAGAGAATGCTGCTTACTGGATCCATGGCCTATTCAGCTATCCACCAAATGCATGCCAGTATGTGCATCCTCCAGTTGTTGGAGACCAGAGAGAATATTCTCACTGGAATCAAAGCCAATCTATCAGGACACAGAACAAGATGAAAGGGAAACCTCATCAGACCTGTGGTTTTCCTCCTTACACCAATGACACACCAAACAATGACCATCTCTGGGCCATCAATAGAAAACAAGAGTACTCATAAATTATTACCAAAGTCGATATACACAATTAGTTTCACAAGTGTTTTCTCCTGCTAATCTAAATTTAGAAAAAGGAAAGGACTCCCACTTTCATCAGACCCTGTAGGCAGAGATTTGTGAACTGACATCATAAGAATTCTTACCTTTTCTAGCTTTTGTCAGAGGTCCCAGGATCGCTCAGCTGCAGTAGTAGTCTTTTAGCAAGCAGTGTCTGGGCAGTAAAGTCCCTTTGTGGGTTGCCAGCTGAAGGATGAAAACTTTTCCCATCTTCCCTTTTAGATTCTTTGGCTCGTGTAGTAATTAACTTGATGTAAGACAGATTAATGGGAGAAAAGCAAACAAAATTTTAATAACATGGCCACCTTCTATATATGTGGGAGACACCCAGGAAAGCTGAGTAAATCTCTGAAATGGCTGAAGCCATCACCTTAAATAGCATCTTCAGCTAAAGAGAGAAGATGTTGGGAGTGGGGATTCAGTTATGGGAGGTGTACTGGGAAAAACACAGTAAACATGGGTAAGGTTGGTTTGCAGATTTAAGTTGATGCCTTCTCCGTTGGTAACAGTTTCTAGAGATTTGGTCATCCTCCTCTTCCTGGTACAGTGAGGGAAAAACCCTTACAAATGGAGGTTTCTCTTATAAATGTAATTTCTTTTTGTTACCAAAAAGTAACTTGTACTCAGTTTTCAGAGCTTCACTTGTGTCTACTGTTTCTTAAAACAGCCAGTTTAAAATAATCACTAGGACAAAGAGGCATATATTTTGTTCCTATTCACTTACCTTCTAAAACTCAACTTTCATTTCCTCTAAATGAAATGTGTGTGACAATAACTTCCAGATATATATTTCTAACCCAATTCTCTCCTCTCAACTTCAGCTCTAACTATGCAGCTGTCTAGCTGACAACCTCAATGGGATGTCTCCTTGACATTTCACATTTAACAGATGTAAAATTGAATTCTTGATTCCCTTCTGTTCCATCAAAATAAAACAAAAATTAAAACACAATTCTGTTACTCCATTAGGTTGTTGCATTTTGAATTTGTGCTATTATCGTTCCATAACTTTAGAATTCACAGATATATATCCAACTTGTGAACATAACATTTAACACACAGTGGGCACTCAATAAACATGAATCTAATTAACTAATTAAACTTAAGATAGAGAAAATTGTTTTAGTCTGTATATATAGAAAGGGACATGATAGGGTACTCGAAAATAAACAAAAGTAAACTTTTGATATAAAAATAAACTTTTCTGATTTTAAGATTCCCCTCTTCCTAGTCATGGGTATGTTATTGACTTAGATTTGAAGAATGTGAATAGACCTTTTTTATTTTTCTTTTTTAAAAAATCTCCAAGTAATTAAGTGTAGGTAGACCTTTCTGGAATCTGGTTGAATATGTTCACAGAGTACAGAGGGCTTAGCATACTTATTGCAAATACATGAGATGTTTCTAAAATGCCTAGTCTGAGGTTATCACCATGAAATTTTGGTCAAAAAGTATTCAGTGGATTCACTGCAGTTTTCCAGGTCTAGCTTGACTTAACGACAGAGCCATACTTTGTTCTACACTTTTCAAAGTGCTAGTTCTGAGATAAATCTCTTTAATAATTTTAGATTAACTTTGTTAGAGTTTCTTGCCTTAAACCCAATAGAAAAGTCATATCAAGGAAAGAGCACTATCCCCCATAACATTTCATGCACAATCCATTCACATTAAAAGTTCTCCATCTGTCCACCCAGTGATCAACTATAAGTTCATTAAGAATGTGCTTAAGAATTTCTTGTGCTTGTCTTTGAAATGAAATAATTTGAATTTTTCAACAAGCTTATTTAATATAAGAGTTTAGCTAACTGGAAACCATAAATGATAAACACTATTTCCTGATTATATGTGCAGTTAAAAAATTTTTTTTGAAATGCCTTAAAACGCCCAACCCAAGGGAATTTTTCCAAGTGTTATAATATCAGGCATTGCAAAATACCACTGCCAAATTGTTTTGGTTTTGTTTTGTTTTAGGATTTTAGCACTTACTGGACTAGATTATAGAGACAGTCAACTCTAAGTCGAAATAAAGTGTGGTATAAGCAATTTGGAAAACAATGAAACACGACTGTATCCCGATGTTATATAATACAAGATTGCCATATATACACTAATATATATAAAATGGATAACTAATAAGAACCTGCTGTATATAAAATAAATAAAATTCTAAAATTAAAAAAAAAATACAAGATTTCCTGCATATTATTATACTAAAGGGGTAGGATTTTCTGGATGGTGTATAAAAAAAGAGCAAATTTAAACTGGGTTTAAAGGGTTTTTTGTTGATCCAGAATCTCTGTTGTTTATATAGAAGGTGACCAAGCATGCCCTAAAGCATAGAGAATGATTAGAAGATGGATGATTGAAGGCTACTAGGTAATTTCTATAATGAACTGGCATAGGGCAGTGTGATGAAAGGGTGGAAAAAAATTTGGTAACTTCTTTCTCTCTTCTTCCAACCTTCTATTTCTTCTTTTTCTACCTTTCTCTCCTCCCCACAAGATCTCCAAACATTACATCAGGTGAGGGAGGAGGGTTTTCTCACTGAATATTTCAACCTGTCCTAATCTCTGTCTTTTCAGAATTCATTACATATATTGATTATACCATTCATTTCACTCTTCATGTAATGACTTAACCTAATGTTTATGTACTTTTTTTTTTTTTTAACACTCTTAAGGCATATGATATAGTGGTTAAGAATGTGGTCTTAGAATTATACTGCTTAGGTTTGAATTTTGATTTACAAACTAAGCAGCTTTGGGCAAATTGCTTCATTTCTGTTCCTCAGTTTCCCCATCTGTAAAATGTAGATAATTATAGTATATATGTCATAGGGACATAGGGCTAGTAAGTATAATTTTTACCACTTATTGTTATTGGTCAATAAACCAATTAGTTTATCAACATAGAATACGTATAACTGGAAGTCAATGCCTCTATGTCCATTTATCCCCCTTTTGTATCATATATACTAGGTACTCTGTATGTATTATAAAAATGGAAGATATTGGTCAAAAGAAATCAAATATGGAAAGTGAATGAATTATTTGCATCTGGAAATGGTAGGGAATGGAATAAGGGAAACCAAAAGGAAGAGAAAAGTGGGCAGAGGTGTAGAATAAAGGAAAGAGCAAATATCCTAATGATTAGATGTAATCAGTTCTTTTAATGAATAATTAAATATTTGCTACATTATATTCATTTTTAAACTGCAGTAGAACTATGCCTGTTTTTGTAATAGGCACATATGTCTGACTTTTTGTTTCTGCACATCTACCATCATCTATAGTTATTTTCTCTGTGCCTCAAATAGTACCATCCCTAATACATAGATTTTGAGCATACAGTAGTCCAAATATTGTTTCAACAACATTTACATGCTCTTGTCTTTATCATCATTCCCTTCTCCTCGCTTGCAAAGTGGAAACTTCCACTTGACAACTAAAAGTTGGATTTAGAATCCTGACTGATATAATAATTGGACTGGAGACAATTGTATTCTTTGGTTCTTTTTCTTCACCAGACAGCCATTGCCTCTGCTTCTGTTTCCCTCATGCTGCAGCTATTTTATAATTCCTTTCTTCACATTCTCTACCCACAGCCTTACCCAGAAGTTTTCCAACACTGTGGCAGGAGGGCAGGAGGCAGAATGGAAGGGGGCACCTGCAGGGTTCTATTAGGCTAAGTTTCTCCACGCTGCTGGGGAGCATAGGAGGCCACCCCGCCTATCTCTTTATTGCTCTCCTTTGATGTACGTTGGTTGGCATTCTCATCATAGCCTGCTGGTTCAAGATTCTAGAACTGCATGAGTTAGAGGGGGCAGAATTAATAAAGAATAGAAATTGGACCACCCCTGATTTAGCCATTTCATTTTTATTTCTGGAAAATAACTTTCAACAGTCTCTTGTAGGAGGATTGTGACAATGGCCCAATTTCCCTTGATATTTTTGAAACAAGTGTGTTTAGTTGTTAAGGGCCACCCTTCAGTGAGCCTATAGAGGTTTCAGGCTGTTAAGAATTCATGTTCTGATCTTCTGGAACATTGGTATTATCACAGTTTCCTAGCAGAAGTCATGATTTGTATACCCAAGAGAAAATCTGGAGTTTTTCCCAGTTGGTATCTGGGTTGCTTTCTTTTATATTAGCACATAGTAGAGCAATTCAGAATTAGACTTGGCAGATACATGTGACGCCTACTGATTTTTTTTATTGTTATTGTTACCAGAATTGATTCTTGCTGTCAGCATCATGCCATAATCTGTGTGCTTCTGCATGCACATGTACATTTGTATTATTATATTTTACTGGGAATTGATTAAAAATAGACTTTACTTTGTACTGTATCATTATTGTCAATATCTGTGGCAGGGATATGGGAATAGGCACTAAGTAGACAATTGGTTTTGACAGTATAATCTAAACATTGTGTCATTCGTGCTTATTATAGATGAAAACATGTATTTCCCTAGTAAAAAGGAAAAAAGTATGTTAATTAACATATCTACTTCTGATTCAAATTCTAAAATCAGTATATTATTGTAGAAGCATAGATATTAGACACCTCAAAAAAGAAAATTCTTTTAAAACTTTGCAAACCAAAATCTAATATTTGCTCAGTTTTTTTTATTACTAATTTCTCCTTGATCATTTTTGTTGTAGTTAATCCCTTAGAATCTTTTATGTTTTTACTTATATTTGGTTGTTTGATTTTTTAAAAATATGGTAATAATATCTGACTCGATTTCATCTTCTTTTAACTAAAGTCAAATATTGTACCTGTGCTTTTTGTAATTAAATTGTTATTCTAATGTAGCTAGACATATATTATGACTGACAAATTGAAACTTGCAACATTTACTAGACTATGAGATGCATTCTTAGCGGGACAAATGACTTAAAGTATCTCAGTGGCATTTAGTCTTACATATGTGTGTGTGGTAGATACAGCTGTAAACCAATATCCTCAGAAGTGAAGGTCTCCATCCCTGAGAGAGATTATAATCAAATTAAAGTAACTTGGAGATGAACTTCATAATACTCTTAGCCCTTAGGTATTTCTTGAAATCTGAAAAAATTGGAATTAGGTCTGAAATTTAGCAAGGATTTGAAATGAGAATAAAAAGGCAAATATTGATGCATAATGTGAAATGGAGCACATTACAGACAGAAAACTGTGTCAGTAGTCCATGAGCTTTTCTGTATTAAGTGTGTCCCATCAGCAACGTAGAGCATAAAGTCATACTTCTCATCAGGAGTTCATCCCTGAATGATATTCGCATAAATATGTCGGGTTACCTAGAGGGCATTTTTGGTTCAGAGGTTTCTTGTTCGTTTGTTTGTTTTTTGCAAACATTATTGTTATAAGCAATGTTTGTTCAGAGGTTTCTTTTTTGTTTGTGTGTTTGTCTTTGCTGTTACAATAAAAGCATTCACAGAGAATGTAGGTATCATCCTATAATACCATACATCCGTATGTAAAACAGTGTGCTATGTCCTTGGCTTGCACTATTTTATTTAATCTTTACATTAAACCTAGGAGATATTATTTATACTGTTTTCCAGACTAATAAGATTAAGGCTTAGAGAGGTGGCTTGCTTTACCACGTAGTCAGAAATGGAACTTGGGTCTGTCTGATTACATAGCCCATCCTCTTTTTTCACTTGCTATTCTGACTAGTACTCACCATTCCTTCTGCCTTACAACAAATGGACACCAAAAAACAATCATCAATGATAGGTTCAGTAACTTCCAACCATCAACATGGTTAAGAAATCAGAAAAACTTGGGGCAAAATGTCAAGCTGGTGGTGAATGAAAAGGAACATAAAGATAATGCCTAATAAGCATGCAGAGGGACTCTGTTGCTATTCTCTACAGATAGACAGTAAAAGTGTATTATAACAGCCTGCAGTATAAGCCTTTTATACTTAAAATCTGCACCTTTCTTCTGCAGTTTAACCCAAGGTTATATTTTATCCATTTTCCGGTGTCCAATAAATCTGGTCCAGGGATTTGTCTCTCACAATATTTTCCCAACTGCTTCCTTTATTTTCATGATTGTACACAGTCTGTGATCTCATGACTCCTTTTTGTTGCTGTTGATAGAAGGAGATGAGGAAGGAGAGGAGGAAAGAGTGTTGAGCCTAGCTGGTGGCTAGTTCTGTGGTTTCACGTCCTTTGACCCCCAAGATTAAAGCCAGGGGACTGGGTGTCCAAGAGAACCACTCCTAGAGATCAGAATGGTGGAAGAAGAGATTAAGACACGCTTCTCTCTGTTAGGATCCTGTCTTAGGCAGTAGGTTTGTTCATGTGCCAGGCACCTGCCTAACGCAAGAGGAAAAATAATCATATGAAACGAGTGGCTGGAAGAAGTGAGGCAGACGAGGGGCAACCTATACCTCATCTTTTGGCATGGCAGGGACATGTGAGTTTCCCTTTGGTTAAATGGATTTAGTGAAAGCTGGCCAGGCTTGAATTATATTGGAAGTGCTATACCCCCACAGGGAGGCCTCCTGGTAAGGGGACCTTGGAAGAGGACCTTGACTAGCTTAGGGTGGGAGGAGAGGATGAGCTGGAGGCAGGTTTCCAGTGTCAGAAGAATGTGCAGTGGGAGGCCCTGAATGATGATTTCATACCTGCACAGGAAACTGTGGGCCCTGCATGCCTGCCCTGTAGTGAATGACAACCAGCAGCCCTAGTCAGATAGGCAGCAGCCATCAAGATGTAAACAAGAAAGCAACAAAGAAGCAAACAAGCAATAATGGATCCCCTCCTTCCTAATGCCTCCATTTTCTGATTATAACCCTTTGTTTTTATTTGTAGTTCATAATATTTCATGTGTAATTCATAATGTTTTCTTTTAAATAATGTAGAACACCAGGAAAATAGTAAATATGAAGACTAGAGAAATTATAAAATACTGTATGTAATTGAAATGCCAGAATAAAAGAGCAGAAGAAATTGATCATAAACATTAATTAATTATGTATTAGAATATGCCCTTCTGCGCTGACGAAGGACAGAAGTCTACTGACCAAAGGGGTTGATAGGATTAATGAAAAGAAACATTTACCTAGAATACTCTCATAATACTTTTAAATTTGAAGGATAAAGAAAACATTTATAAGCACTTAAGCAGGTGATTTCTAAGTAAGGACATTTGATCTAGTTTCAGATTTCTCAACCAATTTTCAGAAGAAAATAAAGTTACGTTAGTTAAATGTTGAGTGGAAAATGACTCCAAAATCTAAACCCAACCACAGTTCCATTCATACATGGATACAGGAGACCAATACCCAAACGTTTATATAAGATTTTGTGATCTTGAAATCAGTCAGTCCTTTATTAATCAAAATAGTATTACTTGAAGAAATTTTTACTGTCGAGACTATCTTCAGCCACAATAATACAAATCCTGGCTCAAAGTGGCCACAATACATGTATGCCTATATTTTTTTCCACGTCATCTCTCTCTCTCTCACTGCTTTTCATTTATGTGGGAGCATGATGTTCCCAAGAGCAATCCTGGCTGGGAAGGTTGAGGAAATATGCCTGATAGGTGTACTAAATATGAGAGTAGTTTTCTTCTGAAGTTGAGGCAAAAATTAAATGTTGCATTATTTACATCTGCTCATCTGTACTTCCCTTCCTCTCCTACTAAGGCTCGCTAAAAGAAATAGCTGGAAGTAAGGAATATTGAATGTGTTAGAAATTCAGGAAGTCAAGGTCCTTGGAATAGTTCTGGTTATTAATAAGATTATCATATGCTTCGCACAAGTCTTTGAACACTTTAAATATGGCATCGCAAAAGTAAGAGAACAGTCTGCTTTTGCTTTGAGGATCAGTTCTGAAGATTTCATGAGCTTTGTTTTCTTATTTTTAGATCATGCTTGGTACATGACTGTGTTAATTTTTCTCCAAGGTTTGGATCATACGTCCTCAAAGCTGTATTTCCTAGAGGGGAAGAGATTACAATCGAATCGGAGTTGTGGATTGGGGATAAAACGGAACGGGTGATGGGAGAAGCACTTACTGATGCTGCAAAATTGCTAAGGTGCAGTTTCACAAGGCTAAATTTAACCTAACCAAGCACACATGGTATTTTAGTTGTTGAAATTGTATTGCTTTAAAAATGAGTTCTTAATACCAAGAATAGTTCACATGTGGGAGCTGAGAGAACTAATAGAGTGAAGAGAGTTGAAAGATTGAAGCCTAAAGTATGTGATAAGATAAATTCCAACCAAAATGTGAAACTGGGATAATTTATCTGGGAACCAGGGAGCTGTAGGTTAGAGTATTCTGCAGATATTTTTAATTTTCAGAATTCATTATGCTAATATTTCTACATGTGCAGTGACTTAATATTAAAGCATGATGACCTTAAAAGAATATAGTAGAATAAGAACTAGGGAAAAAGGGGCAGATAAAATTTAAGTTTTCAGGGGAATAAATTTATCTGTTCTGTTAGGAAAAATACTGTGTATATTACCAGCACAAAGAGGAGAGATTTTATTTTATTTTTTACTACCTTTTTTTTTGGGCCCGTCCATGTGGCTTGCAGGATCTTAGTTCCCCGACCAGGGATGGAACCCATGGCCCTGCAGTGGAAGCACGGAGTCCTAACCACTGGAGTGCCAGGGAAGTCCCTTATCTTATTTTAAAGTGAAAGAAATATCTGCCACCATCTTAATGAAAGAAAAATAGGAAAGATAAGTGGTCCACAAACTTAGGACAGGTAATAAAAGTAAAAGCCCAGGACTCAGATATTTGTACACTCAAGTTCATAGCAGCATTTTTCACAAAACTGAAAGGTAGAAGCAACCCAGGTGTCCATCAAATGATGCATATATAAACAAAATGTGTTTTGTATATAGAAAGAAATATTAGCCTTAAAAAGAAGGAAGTTCTGACACCTGCTTGTACTTGGATGTACCTTGAAGACCTTATGCTGAGTGAAACACGTCAGTCTCAGAGGCACCTCTTGTATGATTCCACTTAGGTACCTAGAGTAGTCGAAGTCCTAGGAACAGAGAGTAGAATGATAATTTCCAGGGGCTGGGAGGAGAAGGGAATGGAGAGTTAATGTTTAATGGGTAGAACATGTCATGTCCTTGGGGGAGGAATGAAAAAGTTCTGGAGATGGATGCTGGTGGTGCTCGCAGAACAATGTGAGTGTACTTAATTCACAGAACTATACACTTAAAAATGGTTACAGCAGTAAATTTTATGTTATGTGTATCTTACCACAATAAAAAACAGTGGGGCTTCCCTGGTGGCGCAGTGGTTGAGATTCCGCCTGCCGATGAAGGGGACACGGGTTCGTGCCCCAGTCCGGGAAGATCCCACATGCCACGGAGCGGCTGGGGCCGTGAGCCATGGCCGCTGAGCCTGCGCGTCCGGAGCCTGTGCTCCGCAACGGGAGAGGCCACAACAGTGAAGCCCCAGTTTTAGAAACTTCAAGTGATGGGATGAAAATGGTCAACTTAGGAAATTGTGATTTTAGGCTGTTTTAACAAATTACGTAGCTAATTTGAATATTCTTTCATTCAGAGTGGATAGAATTTATTCATTCTCCATTTCCACTTTTATAAATATAGAATAAATAAGACAAACTATTAAAAGGCCTTCGTATCTGAATAATAAAAACATTGTGAGAAGCATGGATTTTGTTTTAGAAGAGCCAATATTTAAAAGTATGTACTGTTCTTACTGTATAACTCTTAGTTATAATTCTTTACCATTAATCACTGAGAACAATTTAAATATTATTAAAATTGCCCTTACTATTTTTTTTAATAGAAGTATAGTTGATTTAAAATGTAGTGTTAGTTTCAGGTGTACAGCAAAGTGATTCGGTTATACATACATATATATCAATATCTATCTTTTTTTCAGATTCTTTTCCCTTATAAGTTGTTATAAAATATTGAGTAGAATTTCCTGTGCTATACAGTAGGTCCTTGTTGGTTATCTATTTTATATAGAGTAGTGTGTGTATGTTAATACCAAACACCTAATTTATCTCTCACTATTTGGTTTTAAAGCAACACAACTTTACAAGGATTGTATTAATAGAGAGTGAGAAATGCAGCGTATTTCAAATAGGTCTCTCCTGGGCCTCCAGAGCTCCAGCTTTTAGTTATACCATGATAATCAAAGAGCATTTAAAAAATCTTCAAGCTCATGGCACTCTGCTTGGCAGTGTTTTTAAAGCGTTTGAAACCTTAACATTCCAGAACTGTATTGTCGGATACAGTAGCTGCAGGCCACGTGCAGCTATTGAGCATGTGAAATATCATTACTCTAATTGCTCGTAAATGAAATGAACACTACATTTGAAAGACTTAGTAAGATAAAGGTATCCATTCATATTTTGATATATCAATTACATGTTGAAATGTTAATATTTTGGAAATATTGAATTACATAAGTTATTAAAATTGATTTTACCCATTTATTTTTACTTTTTCTAAGTGTGGCTACTACAAAGTTTTAACTAACTTTTGTGACACACCTTTGTGTCTTGTGTTATATTTAGATGACAGCAAGTGCTGTCCTAGAATGTTATAACCTAAACATAGCCGAGCACCACAATGAGAAAACCAGTTCAGGATGAGACATACTCAGGATAGAGATTAATTGTCAGGAGTGACTAGGTTTCACTAGAGTATCAGAAACCAGACCATAGCTTACCTGTCTTGTTCTATAGTCATTGCCATTCTTTGAGAGTGGCAACATGGGAGCTTCTGCCACTGATCTCTGAATACAGCCTTGGAGAATCATTTTTCCTAGTTTCAGGCAAGTTTCTAAGTATAGTAAGTCATTCATGTTTTCAATATGGATACGTTCTTTCACTTCTCTAGGTAAAACTTAAATAAAGGACTAAAAAAAGTAGAATTCAGTCATCTAAAGGAGCTAACAGAAGATCCTAAGTTACTTAACAGTGATTTGCTTGTACACCAGAGTTAGTGGAAAACAGGGAAGTAAGCACAATCCTAGAAGTTTCATATTGGAAATCTACGTAGACATGTTGTTCCTGTTAATGCAGCATCCTGACATTGCTAAAATATGACAGGGGATGCTGAGTAAAGGATCTGTTACTCACTTTCATACATGTAATCTAAAGGAACAATATCAGAATTTTCTTGAGGAAAGAACTACATTTACTGTTTTTGTTTTTGTTTTAAATTTATTTATTTGTTTTTGGCTGCGTTGGGTCTTCGTTGCTGCACACGGGCTTTCTCTAGTTGTGGCACGCGGGGGCTACTCTTTGTTGCAGCGTGCAGGCTTCTCCTTGCGGTGGCTTCTCTTGTTGTGGAGCATGGTCTGTAGGCGCACGGGCTCAGTAGTTGTGGCTCGTGGGCTCTAGAGCGCATGCTCAGTAGTTGTGGCACACGGGCTTAGTGGCTCCGCGGCATGTGGAATCCTCCCGGACCAGGGCTCGAACCCGCGTCCCCTGCATTGGCAGGCGGATTCTCAGCCACTGCACCACCAGGGAAGTCCACATTTACTGTTTTTAATGTTCCTCATTCCCTATCCTTTTACAGCCTAAAACTCTGCTGCATCATTGGCTCTAAATTACTATATATTTTTATTTGATATCTATTTGTCAGGCATATATTCAAGCTGAATTTGTAAAACATATTTTCTAAAACCTAAGAATGAAATACTTTTTGGCAAAAAAAAAAAATTGCCTACTGTTATGCATTCTTTATTAATGAACACTTATGAGAGGATCCCAGATGTGTTAGAATATTTGCTGTCAAAAACCCTACATTTCTTACTTGGGTGGAAGGTAAAATAAGACCTCCATGTTCCTGGGGATGATGACACATCCCATATAATTCACAGACTCCTTTGCCCTAGTTTCAGTTGAACTTGAAATCTTAAACTTGATGTTTCACTCACTCCTTTTGATATGGCCTTGAAAATATGGCCTCTGTTAGTATTTGGCCTGAAATATCAGATATTAACCCCTCGCCTATAGCAAGAAACCTAGTGCTTATGGGGGAATAGTTAATACTGTTGTAAATTAAATCACAATTGAATTGCACATACAAAGAAATATTTACATATAAACAGTTATTTATAAATAATTTAGTAAAAATACTTAAATTTCTATATAGACTTTCTTATGAGATATTCTGATCTATATTTGTCTCTTAGTTTTATTACACTTTTCCACAATAGCTATAAAGAGGATGCTAGGAGAAAACTTGGCCTACATTAAAGTTAACACTTTCTCAAGTTTTGTTTCTAAAGTTCTCTTTAAGTCCCATTAAAAAATAAGTGCTTTTATATCCACATCATTTGAAAACTTTAAGAAACTTTGAGAGTGTTTGAAGGATGTTTGATATGGCAGAGCCACTCATTCCTGAAGTAAGAGGAACTTGGAGCTGTTACCTTAGTTGTCATCTATTTTGCCCCCTTAGATTTCAGGTGAGAACTTTGAGGTCTAGGTACTTTTCCTGAGTTATGCAAGGCCACACAGCTAATTAGTGACATGTCTTGTGTAAGGACCTGGAATACCTGTATCTTAGTACAGTTATTTCCACCGTTTCTGAAGAGCCTCTTGGCCTTTCTTGGCAAAATGAAGCCTATGAATTAAAAGCAAACATTCTACCCTTGTCAGTTTTTACCTGGGTTGCTGTAACAGCCTATGTCCATGCTTTACTTCATTTTTGTAATCTCTTGTGCTATGTTCATTTTTTCCCCCCAATTATTATCTTCATCAAGTTTTCATCCTGTACAAAACTCCTTCACTGGCTACTGATTCCAGCTCAGTGTCCTTATACTGTCCTTGAAATCATTTAGGTTTGCAATCTCTCTTTCCCTTTTTTGAAAATTCAGTCTTACTACATTTCTTTTGGACTCTTCAGTGTTTTAATGGAGGCTGATGAACATTTAGTAGTATTTATGCATGACTTGAATAGCTCAGAATCTTTTTTTACAGCTGTCCACAGCTTGTTAACCCGTGTGCCCTCTTCGTATTGCTAATTATTTATTACTTTTGTATAGAACTCTTCTTCTTTAAGAACTTATTTGTTTCATAGTAATATTTTCTGTGCTGTAAACATTAACATTTTTTGGAAATAGTATTTTGGGGAATGTTCAGGAAAGGATAATCCAGTCTGTTCATTCATAGAAATGTTACTCAGCAGAAATCCCATTAGTCTACAATAAAGAGACTGAATAACCATTTGCAACGCATGGATCTAGTTTAAAAAAGGAAGCTCTAAAGGGCATTTTTGTGACAAATGGGGATATTTGAATATGGTTTAGATACTAGATATGAATTGTCAGTTATTTTAGGTGTCATAGTGGCATTGTGACATTGTCATTACCCTTACTCCTAGGAGTTGCATGATGAAGAATGTATAGGTGAGGTGTCGTTATGTCTATAACTTACTATAAAGTGACACCAAAATACGTAAATACACAGATAAATGACAGATAAACAAATATGACAAAATACTACAATTACTGAAGCTAGTTTGAAGGCATGTTTTTCATACTGTGAAATATTTCATAAGCAAAACCAAAACCAAAAAATGACTATTGTTCTAAGAAGATTCTCTAAAGCAGTAATACCCAAATGTTTCTTACCATATTTGTTGGATAATATAATTCTGGAATGCAGGAGCTCTGTGGTAGAGATGAGAGGATGTGTGTTATGAGGCATTTCCAGGACTTTCAACACCATCCCTTTCTATGTCACTTATCTCATTTCTGATACACATCAATACTGATCTTACCTCATCAGTGTGATTTGACACCATAGTTGATA
The DNA here is from genome assembly GCF_008692025.1 of Phocoena sinus. NCBI lineage: Eukaryota > Metazoa > Chordata > Mammalia > Artiodactyla > Phocoenidae > Phocoena > Phocoena sinus. The sequence continues at coordinate 68,257,788 of NC_045771.1, read as the reverse complement.
ACTATTTTTCTAATCTGATAATCCAGTTGTTCATGATAATCCCCCATGGGGCAGTGTAGAAGGAAAATAATATTTATTTGGTGCCAATTCAAGATGTTTAACTCAGGATTGTAGACAAAATTATCAATTATTTTAAATTAATAATAACTAGTATTATAGCTATAAAAATGAATGCATTTTTGTAACTATAAAAATGAATAAAAAATCATTTGTTCTTTTTTAATTATTAGAGTTGGACACTATGATAGAAACTGAACATAAAATGGTTAACAAGGCATCATCTCTGTTCTCAAGAGACATAATATAGTGGGTGACACAGAGGAGAGAACAGGCAATTATATGATCTGTGAGGTAAAACTCCTGCAGTTACAGAGAAACTAAACTCTATTTGTCTACTACAAAAGAGAGAATGAGAGAAAGACAGAATTTACCTAATTAACTGAAAAATTATAGGACCGTTAGAGCTTTGGGCTCTAACACTTCCTGCCCTCAGAGTGTGCCTCCATCTGTCAGCTCTGATTTTTCTCTCCAAAAGCATCCTTGTCTCTTCTTCTGGTAGCAGGATGACTCGAGCAGTGATTGATGAATACTTTACTGGGTTATAAATCTGGCAGAAAGAGCTGTCATTGTTTCTAATTGTTCAGGGAAATCCTAGAGCTGATGATGCTAGATGGTGTCTCAGCTCACTTTCTCATCGCCAGGAGTGCTGTGGCTTTCATTGTCTGGGCCTCGATTATAGTGTTATTCCTGTAGCTGTGGAATAGGGAGGGCTTCTGGAACAACACAGTCTGAGAGTAGGAGCAATGCAGATTCTTAAAGGAAATTGGTGTGTCACCGGTAAAGAGAGGGCAGACTATGAATACCAAGTAGGCAAATATGACAGCCATTCATTACAGAAAATAAGATGTGACAATTACAAGGTACCCTGGGAAAGCAAAGGAGGAACACTATACACCAACCAAGGAAATGCCATGTGAATTAAGAACATGAGTACAATGTCATATTTAAAATTTTTCCTCTTACGAACTATAGCACTGTAGGTGCCATTCATATGGCTTTTATAAAGCAGAGAATAATTATAAGTTGTCTGTTTGTGTTTACTTTTCCTTTTATTTAGAATCACATATTTACAGAGCTAGTTATGAAGAACAAGGTATTGTGTCATGACCTTCACTGCATTTTAATTTATACATGTATAAGATCCAGATTCTTTTCAGGAACTTTATTATAGGATCTATAGCCATATAATCATTAGATATAGTACAATGCTCGGCAATAATCCCTTATACATATGTGAAAGAATATTAGTTAGAATTATTCAGATATGAATTGGTTAAAGAACATTTTTTGATCTTTCTGAACCTCACTTTGAATTAAAAAGTTAGCTCTTTTAAAACATAATTACAAATATAGGATATATTTTAATTAAAAAGATATAAATATACTTGAGATTCAAGTTCTGTGAATTCTTAGTAAAATTACTTTGGAAGGAAGTTATAGGCTTAAAAATTGTGAGAACCAAAATGAAGCATAGGGGTCATTTCCTTGGAATACTTATCAAGATGGAATTGTAAGTTCACACCCTTTTGTTACAAAAGCTTACTAGTGTTGATAAATTAGGTATTTCAAAAATTGAAAACAAAATGACAGTTTACCTAAAAAAAAGCTATGCCTGACTTTATTTTTAAAATGACTGGGGGCTGACATCCTCTTCAATGAGAGATATCACAACACAATGAAAAAATAATTGAAAGTGCTCAAGAAAATTAACTGTTAAAGTATAATTTTATAACTTGGTATTTATTGCTTCAAGAGTATAGGCAAGTAAAATACTCAGTCTCAAAGTTTTGCACAAAAAGTCCCGGAATGAAAGAACTACTAACAAAAACACCAAAAACAAAGAGTGAACTCAGTGTGAAGAAACAATACAAGAGGTAAATCTAATGCACTATTGAGTGGAATAATTAATAACAAGTAATTTTTTTTAAGTTTCAAAAGAAAGTATTAAAATTCTAGACAGTAGTTACAAGGAAAATAAGGGACATCTTCATTTGTGGCTGAAATATGCTAACGTTCTTTTGGAAAAGTAATAGAAAAATTGAACTATTTTAGGCATTGTTAGAAAAATAATATTGATTATTGGTATTAAACATATAAGACTAATCAAGTTAAAAAGTGGTATCTAGTTTTCTAAAGATATAAAGCAAAGAAAAATCACGATAGATAAGACATACACACACGTACTACACACACTCCCATACACCAGGTGATAGAAATAAATTTAATTAAAAAGCAGTCATAATAAATTCAAACAGATTAATTCAGTAATGAAGAAGAGACGGTGTCTAACAAATTTGAAGAAAAAGAAAGCCATTTGATGTTTTAAAATCAACCAAAAACAAGGAAATGAGAAACAAACAAGACAGGGTGAAGTTAAAATAATGGCAGGAGTTATTTAGGTAAGTTATAATCACTCCTTGCACATAAACGTACTGACAAAATTAGCTAGTATAGCAACGTTAGATAAAAGGCAAAAGCATTAATAAAAATAAAGAAAGCTGTATCCTGGTATTGAGAGATCCAAACCAATGTAATAATAGAGGAGGAAAATAAACCACTCGTGCTTCTTAAAATGTTTGCTCAAATGACACCTTCTCCAGGAGACTTACATTCATTCCTGTATTTAAATTGCAAACTACCCCTAGCTCACACACTCCAAACCCTCCTTTTCTGCTTTATTTTTTCAGCACTGTCACTTCTAAGATTTTTCATTATGTTTATGCTAAAAAAATTGACAAAAATAAAAACTTTTATGTAAATATTAAATATTTACTGTCTCTCTGTATATGGATACATAAATAAATATAATAAATAAACATGCAGCAAATGTAAAAAGAATCAGGATGGTGAAGATCCACTTCAGTTTTAGGACTGGTTATTTCCAGGTAGGATTGAGAGGAATGTGTATACAGGCTTTGGTGAATCTGTAATTTTTTGTGTTGAGTTTTGTAAATGAACTGAAGAAAAATATAACATTTTAACATTTGTTAAGTCTGTGTGGTGGGTACACAGATGTTCATGGTTTTATGCTTTAAACTTCTCCACATATTTGAAATATTACTATGGAATGATAATTTCATCTATCAGAATTTGGTAAAATTTCAACCTTGTTTTTTAAACTAATTATATTAAGAATGATAATAAGTAAAGATTTTAAAAAAATATTCCAAGAGGTTCACAGAAATTAAAAATAATATTTTGCAAATTTTTCACAAAATAGGCTGAGATAAGCCAAATACCTACACTATTGACCTTGCTAATGTTAGGCTGGCTAGATTTTAATGGGTCTATCAACCTAAATGCTGTAGCCCCACATTCCTACTGATTGCAGTGGACATTTGCACAAAAATAATTGCATTTGTAAAATTAATAACAAAAGAAAAATAAGAGAGGCAAAAAAGAATTGTAGAAATGATTGTTCCTTTAAAATTAGGTTGCAGTTATAGTAGTGGCAATAATTTTATAAGCTGGAAATTAAATCAAGTATAGAAATTTTAAAAATCATCTTAATAGTCTTTAATTTGTAATAAAATAGCAAACACTTGATTTAAAAGGAACATAAATTAGGGGCAAGATCCCAGACTTTGACAGTAATTGTAACATTAGACGTAATACAAGAATTTCTCATGGAGATTGTTAATCTTATCATAATTCTGCTTTTAAAACTTGTACATACACTTTTTGTAAAACCTGAGATGTGTGTACATCTCTCTGATTCTGGCAAGCAATATTAATCATCTTCATAAAAAACTCTTAAGTACTAAGAATACAAAATATTTGAGTGACACTTTAAAAATCATACAATCTTCCCTGATTTCTAAAAGCTGAATATCCTAGTAAGGTTCAGAAACCCAGACACAGAAGGCAAAAGCAGAGTCAGTACATTCAGGAAGCTGGAGAGAAAATGTAGTATTTGAATACCACAAGTGAGTCATGGAGGGAGAAGAGGCAGGAGGGTTTGTTTGGGACAGTAGTGGTGGATTGACACTCCCTGATAAGGCAAGATGAAGTGAGGAATCCCATTCCAGTGGTTTTGTCTTTTCTGAATCTGAGAAGTTCCACGTACCATTTCTTTTTTTTTTTTTGAATTTTTGAATTTTATTTTATTTTACTTTTTATACAGCAGGTTCTTCTTAGTCATCCATTTTATACACATCAGTGTATACATGTCAATCCCAATCTCCCAATTCATCACACCACCCGTACCCCCCACCGCTTTCCTCTCTTGGTGTCCATACATTTGTTCTCTACATCTGTGTCTCTATTTCTGCCCTGCAAACCGGTTCATCTGTACCATTTTTCTACGTTCCACATATATGCGTTAATATGCGATATTTGTTTTTCTCTTTCTGACTTCACTCTGTATGACAGTCTCTAGACGCATCCACGTCTCTACAAATGACCCAATTTCGTTCCTTTTTATGGCTGAGTAATATTCCATTGTATATATGTACCACATCTTCTTTATCCATTCGTCTGTCGATGGGCATTTAGGTTGCTTCTGTGACCTGGCTATTGTAAACAGTGCTGCAATGAACATTGAAGTGCATGTGTCTTTTTGAATTATGGTTTTCTCTGGGTATATGCCCAGTAGTGGGATTGCTGGATCATATGGTAATTCTATTTCTAGTTTTTTTTTTTTTTTTCTTAACATTTTTATTGGAGTATAATTGCTTTACAATGGTGTGTTAGTTTCTGCTTTATAACAAAGTGAATCAGTTATACATATACATATATCCCCATATCTTTTCCCTCTTGCATCTCCCTCCCTCCCACCCTCCCTATCCCACTATTCTAGCTGGTCACAAAGCACCGAGCTGGTCTCCCTGTGCTGCGACTGCTTTCCACTAGCTATCTATTTTACATTTGGCAGTGTATGTAGTGTATATATATCTATATATACACTACCACTCTCTCACTTAGTCCCAGCTTACTCTTCCCCCTCCCCATGTCCTCAAGTCCATCCTCTAGTAGGTCTGCATCTTTATTCCCGTCTTGCCTCTAGTTTCTTTTTTTGTGTGTGGTATGTGGGCCTCTCACTGTTGTGGCCTCTCCCATTGCAGAGCACAGGCTCCGGACGCACAGGCTCAGTGGCCATGGCTCACGGGCCTAGCTGCTCCGTGGCATGTGGTATCTTCCCAGACCAGGGCATGCACCTGTGTCCCCTGCATTGGCAGGTGGACTCTCAACCACTGTGCCACCAGGGAAGCCCACCCCCTAGGTTCTTCATGACCATTTTTTTTTTAGATTCCATATATATGTGTTGGCATAAGGTATTTGTTTTTCTCTTTCAGACTTCACTCTGTATGACAGACTCTGGGTCCATCCACCTCACTACAAATAACTCAATTTTGTTTCTTTTTATGGCTGAGTAATATTCCATTGTATATATGTGCCACAGCTTCTTTATACATTCATCTGTCGGTGTACACTTAATGTTGCTTCCATGTCCTGGCTATTGTAAATGGAGCTGCAGTAAACATTGTGGTACATGACTCTTTTTGAATTCTGGTTTTCTCAGGGTATATGCCCAGTAGTTGGATTGCTCGGTTGTATGGTAGTTCTATTTTTAGTTTTTTAAGGAACCTCCATACTGTTCTCCATAGTGGCTGTATCAATTTACATTCCCACCAACAGTGCAAGAGGGTTCCCTTTTCTCCACACCCTCTCCAGCATTTGTTGTTTGTAGATTTTCTGATGATGCCCATTCTAACTGGTGTGAGGTGATACCTCATTGTAGTTTTGATTTGCATTTCTCTAATAATTAGTGATGTTGAGCAGTTTTTCATGTGCCTCTTGGCCATCTATATGTCCTCTGCCCATTTTTGGATTGGGTTGTTTCTTTTTTTAATATTGAGGTGCATGAGCTCTTTATATATTTTGGAGATTAATCCTTTGTTGATTCATTTGCAAATATTTTCTCCCATTCTGAGGGTTGTCTTCTTCTTTGTAGTTTCCTTTGCTTTGCAAAAGCTTTTAAGTTTCATTAGGTCCCATTGTTTCCTTTTGTTTTTATTTCCATTACTCTAAGAGGTGGATCAAAAAAGATCTTGCTGTGATTTATGTCAAAGAGTGTTCTTCCTATGTTTTCCTCTAAGAGTTTTATAATGTCTAGTCTTACATTTAGGTCTTTAATCCATTTTCAGTTTACTTTTGTGTATGGTGTTTGGGAGTGTTCTAATTTCATTTTTTTACATGTAGCTGTCCAGTTTTCCCAGCACCACTTATTGAAGAGACTGTCTTTTCTCCATTGTATATCCTTGCCTCCTTTGTTATAGATTAGTTGACCATAGGTGTGTGGGTTTATCTCTGGGCTTTCTGTCCTGTTCCATTGATCTATATTCCTGTTTTTGTGCCAGTACCATACTGTCTTGATTACTGTCACTTTGTAGCATAGTCTGAAGTCAGGGAGTCTCATTCTTCCAGCTCCGTTTTTTTCCCTCACGACTGCTTTGGCTATTTGACTATAGATACCAATGTGTCTCCATACAAATTTTATGATTTTTTGTTCCAGGTCTGTAAAAAATGTCACTGGTAATTTCATAGGGATTGCATTGAATCTTTAGATTGCTTTGGGTAGTATAGTCATTTTCACAATGTTGATTCTTCCAATCCAAGAATATGGTATATCTCTCCATCTGTTGGTATCATCTTTAATTTCTTTCATCAGTGTCTTATAGTTTTCTGCATACAGGTCTTTTGTCTTCTTAGGTGGGTTTATTCCTAGGTATTTTATTCTTTTTGTTGCAGTGGTAAATGGGAGTGTTTCCTTAATTTCTCTTCCTGATCTTTCATTGTTAGTGTATAGGAATGAAAGAGATTTCTGTGCATTCATTTTGTATCCTACAACCTTACCAAATTCATTGATTACTTCTAGTAATTTTCTGGTGGCATCGTTAGGATTTCCTATGTGTAGTATCATGTCATCTGCAAAGAGTGACAATTTTACTTCTTCTTTTCCAATTTGTATTCCTTTTGTTTCTTTTTCTTCTCTGATCGCCATGGCTAGGATTTCCAAAACTATGTTGAATGATAGTGGCGAGAGTGGACATCCTTGTCTTGTTCCTGATCTTAGAGTAAATGCTTTCAGTTTTTCACCATTGAGAATGATGTTTGCTGTGGGTTTGTCATATATGGCCTTTATTATGTCGAGCTGAGTTCCCTCTATGCCCACTTTCTGGAGAGTTTTTATCATAGTGCGTGTTGAATTTTGTCAAAACCTTTTTCTGCATCTATTGAGATGATCATATAGTTTTTATTCTTCAATTTGTTAATATGATGTATCACATTGATTGATTTGCATATATTGAATCCTTGCATCTCTGCGATAAATCCCACTTGATCATGGTGTATGATTCTTTTAATGTGTTGTTGGATTCTGTTTGGTAGTATTTTGTTGAGGAATTTTGCATCTATATTCATCAGTGATATTGGTCTATAATTTTCTTTTCTTGTAGTATCATTGTCTGATTTTGGTATCAGGGTGATGGTGGCCTTGTAGAATGTGTTTGGGAGTGTTCTTGCTCTGCAATTTTTTGGAAGAGTTGGAGAAGGATGGGTGTTAGCTCTTCTCTAAATGTTTGATAGAATTCACCTGTGAAGCCATCTGGTCCTGGACTTTTGCTTGTTGGAAGATATTTAATCAAAGTTTCCATTTCATTACTTGTGATTGGTCTGTTCATATTTTCTGTTTCTTGTCTTGGAAGGTTATACCTTTCTCAGAATTTGTCCATTTCTTCCAGATTGTCCATTTTATTGGCATATAGTTACTTGTAGTAGTCTCTTAGGATGCTTTGTATTTCTGTGGTGTCTGTTGTAACTTCTCCTTTTTCATTTCTGATTTTATTGATGTGAGTCCTCTCCCTCTTTTTCTTGATGAGTTTGGCTAATGGTTTATCAATTTTGTTTATCTTCTCAAAGAACCAGCTTTTAATTTTATTGATCTTTGCTATTGTTTTCTTTGTTTCTGTTTCATTTATTTCTGCTCTGATATTTGTGATTTCTTTCCTTCTGCTAACTTTGGATTTTGTTTGTTTTTCTTGTTCCTTTAGGTGTAAGTTCAGATTGTTTATTTGAGATTTTTCTTGTTTCTTGAGGTAGGCTTGCATAGCTATAAACTTCCCTTTAGAACTGCTTTTGCTGCATCCCATAGGTTTTGGATTGTCGTGTTTTTTTATTATCATTTGTCTCTAGGTATTTTTTGATTTCCTCTTTGATTTCTTCAGTGGTCTGTTGGTTATTTAGTAATGTATTGTTTAGCCTCCATATGTTTGTGTTTTTTACTTTTTTTTCCTATAATTGATTTCTAATCTCATAGCGTTGTGGTCAGAAAAGATGCTTGATATGATTTCAATTTTCTTAAATTTACTGAGGCCTGATTTGTGACCCAAGATGTGATCTATCCTGGAGAATGTTTCCTGCGTACTTGAGAAGAAAATGTAATCTGCTGTTTTCGGATGGAATGTCCTATAAATATCAATTAAATCTATCTGGTCTATTATGTCATTTAAAGCTTGTGTTTCCTTATTAATTTTCTGTTTGGATGATCTGTCCGTTCGTGTAAGTGAGGTGTTAAAGTCCCTCACTATTATTTTGTTACTATTGATTTCCTCTTTTATAGCTGTTAGCAGTTGCTTTATGCATTGAGGTGCTCCTATGTTGGGTGCATATATATCTATAATTGTTATATCTTCTTGGATTTATCCCTTGCTCATTACGTAGTGTCCTTCCTTGTCTCTTGTAACATTCTTTATTTTAAAGTCTATTTTATCTGATAGGAGTATTGCTCCTCCAGTTTTCTTTTGACTTCCATGTGCATGGAATATTTTTTTCCATCCCCTCACTTTCAGTCTGAATGCATCCCTAGGTCTGAGGTGGGTCTCTTGTAGACAGCATATATATGGGTCTTGTTTTTGTATCCATTCAGCAAGCCTGTTTCTTTTGGTTGGAGCATTTAATCCATTCACGTTTAAGGTAATTATCGACATGTATGTTCCTATTACCATTTTGTTAATTGTTTGGGGTTTGTTTTTGTAGGTCCTTTTCTTCCCTTGTGTTTCCAACATAGAGAAGTTCCTTTAGCATTTGTTGTAGAGCTGGGCTGGTGATGTTGCATTCTCTTAGCTTTTGCCTGTCTGTAAAGCTTTTGATTTCTCCATTGAATCTGAATGAGATCCTTGCCTGGTAGAGTAATTTTGGTTGTAGGTTCTTCCCTTTCATCACTTTAAATATATCATGCCACTCCTTTCTGGCTTGTAGAGTTTCTGCTGAAAAATCAGCTGTTAACCTTATGGAAGTTCCCTTGTATGTTATTTGTCATTTTTCCCTTGCTGCTTTCAATAATATTTCTTTGTCTTTAAGTTTTGCCAATTTGATTACTATGTGTCACGGTGTGTTTCTCCTTGGGTTTATCCTGTATGGGAATTTCTGCACTTCCTGGACGTCGCTGACTGAACTTTCCCATGTTAGGGAAGTTTTTGACTATAATCTCTTCAAATATTTTCTCAGGTCCTTTCTCTCTCTCTCTTCTCCTTCTGGGACCCCTGTAATGCGAATGTTGTTGTGTTTAATGTTGTCCCAGAGGTCTCTTAGACTGTCTTTGTTCCTTTTCATTCTTTTTTCTGTTCCACAGCAGTGAATTCCACCATTTTGTCTTCCAGGTCACTTATCCATTCTTCTGCCTCAGTTATTCTGCCATTGATTCCTTCTAGTGTAGTTTTTATTTCAGTTATTGTGTTGTTCATCTCTGCTTGTTCTTTAATTCTTCTAGATCTTTTTTAAGCATTTCTTGCGTCATCTCGATCTTTGCCTCCATTCTTTGTCCGAGATCCTGGGTCATCTTCACTATCATTATTCTGAATTCTTTTTCTGGAATGTTGCCTATCTCCACTTCCTTTAGTTGTTTTTCTGGGGTTTTATCTTGTTCCTTCATCTGGTACATAGCCCTCTGCCTTTTCATCTTGTCTCCCTTTCTGTGAATGTGGTTTTTGTTTCACAGGTTGCACAATTGTAGTTTTTTTCTTCTGCTGTCTGCCCTCTGGTGGATGAGGCTATCTAAGATGCTTGTGCAAGTTTCCTGATGGGAGGGATTGATGGTGGGTAGAATTGGCTGTTGCTCTGGTGGGCAGAGCTCAGTAAAACTTTAATCCACTGGTCTTTTGATGGGTGGGGCTGGATTTCCTCCTTGTTGGTTGTTTGGCCTGAGGCAACCCAGTACTGGAGCCTACCTGGCTCTTTTGTGGGGCTAATAGTGGACTCTGGGAGGGCTCATGACAAGGAGTACTTCCCAGAACATCTGCTGCCAGTGTCCTTGTCCTCACGGTGAGCCACAGCCACCCCCCGCCTCTGCAGGAGACCCTCCAACAGTAGCAGGTTAGTCTGGTTCTGTCTCCTATGGGGTCACTGCTCCTTCCCCTGGGTCCTGATGAGCACAGTACTTTGTGTGTGCCTCCAAGAGTGGAGTCTGTTTCCCCCAGTCCTGTCGAAGTCCTGCAATCAAATCCCAGTAGCCTTCAAAGTCTGATTCTCTATGAATTCCTCCTCCCATTTCCAGACCCCCAGGTTTGGAAGCCTGATGTGGGGCTCAGAACCTTCACTGCAGTGGATGGACTTCTGTGGTATAAGTGTTCTCCAGTTTGTGAGTCACCCACCCAGCAGTTATGGGATTTGATTTTATTGTGATTGCGCCCCTCCTGCTATCTCATTGTGGCTTCTCCTTTGTCTTTGGATGTAGGGAATCTTTTTTGGTGAGTTCCAGTTTCTTCATGTCAATGATTGTTCATCGGTTAGTTGTGATTCTGGTGTTCTTGCAAGAGGAAGTGAAAGCACAACCTTCTATTCCGCCATCTTGAACCAATCCCAAGACACATTTTCACCATTTCTTATACAATGCATTTTCAATAGTTTTGCCAGAATGACTGCCATTATTTTTCTTAAAATTCAGTACAGTATTTATGCAGAGTAGCAAATGCACTTTTTTCCTGTTAGAATTCTAAGAAGCTTCTCTAGCTCTTGTCTCTGATGTTTTCAGTTCCTCTTCCTCTAAGATGTATATTATACACAAGTATGGTTAGTATGTGCAGTCCTTTGTCAAGCATCTCAATTGGTAATTTCGTCTCACCTGACTTTTTTTTTTGTTTTTTTTTGCGGTATGCGGGCCTCTCACTGCTGCGGCCTCTCCCGTTGCGGAGCACAGGCTCCGGACGCGCAGGCTCAGCGGCCATGGCTCACGGGCCCAGCCGCTCCGCGGCATGTGGGATCTTCCCGGACCGGGGCACGAACCCGTGTCCCCTGCATCGGCAGGCGGACTCCCAACCACTGCGCCACCAGGGAAGCCCTCACCTGACTTTTTGTATTATTTATATATTTTCTCATACCTGTGCTTTCCTTTTTTCCTTAATTAGAATGTCAGTGCTCTGCTGCAAGAACATTTTCTTTAAATTCAATTAATTGCTGAATTCAAGAAATTCAGTTTAACATGGAAATAATTTCCTATAGTATTTCTTTTTTAAAGAAATATATTTATTTCATTTATTTATTTCTGGCTGCATTGGGTTTTTGTTGGTGTGCACGGGCCCTCTCTAATTGCAGTGAGTGGGGGCCAGTCTTTCCTGCGGTGCACGGGCCTCTCTCTGCGTTAGCCTCTCTTGTTGCGGAGCGCGGGCTCCAGGTGGGCGCATCTCAGTAGTTGTGGTGCACGGGCCTAGCCGCCCTGTGGCATGTGGGATCCTCTCAGACCAAGGCTCAAACTCATGTCCCCTTCCTTGGCAGGCAGACTCCTGACCACTGCGCCACCAGGGAAGCCCTAATATTTCTTCTTATGAGATCAATATTATGTTTCTATGGGGGAAATTTTTCTAGTGGATTGAATTAAAAGTATTTGCGAAGAAGTAGTATGAAGGGCCTAATGATGATTCTGTAGATACGATGCCTTTTCCTTAAAGCCACTTTGCAAAAAGATGAGGTGTCAGTATATTAAGCAAACCCAAAGTATTCTGATATTACATTTATAAAGTAAGTTTTAAAGTTTGCTCAACAGATTTTTGTTTGTTTGCCTTAGTGTTCATCTTTTGACTTGAGTCTACCAGCCTATTTTAACTGGTACTGTTGCCCTAGCAGTCTAGAAAGACCTTTCTCACTGTTTCTTTATAGCTACATTGTATTCTTTATTACCTAATGAAGTTTTCTCTCTAACAGTCCTTTTTCAATGATTCCCAAAGCTATATACATTTGTTTTAGTAATTGGGCAGGATCCTTCTTTCACTCCTGGCAGTTAACAAATTCATCTTGTACTTGTACATAATTGTAGAGACAAAGTCATTTAAAATAGATATCTCAAAGATACAGTAATATGATTAAAAGAGAATGTAGTTTTTGAGAAGTTAATTGATAAATTAAAAAGTGGAATTATATAATGATAGGTTTGGGAGACCCCAAAAACCCCTAAAATATAGCTTAGTCATTAGGATCAGAGAGACCTGGATTTGAAGTCTTCTCTGATACTTATTGAATCCATGGACACAGATAAGTTGTTTAGCATCTCTGATCTTTATTTACCTCCTTTGTAAAATGGAGAATATAATAGGTACCTCAGAAGATCATGATGAGGATAAATGAAATAATTAATATGAATCTGAAGCGTACATGGCATATAGTAGCCATATAGTAGGCATATAGTAGAAAATTATGTTTTCTTTCTTCCCTCTATTGTATTATTCAAGTTCATATTGCAAAAATATGAGTATTGTCTGCTTTTCCATCTTCCTCATCTTATCTTGTCATTGAATGGTTTAAGATGAGAATGTCTTTCTTGGTATATATCAATGTGGATTTCTTTGGGACTGTTATGTAGTCTCCATCTTTCTATTTGGTCTCATTCTCTTTCTCTGCTGAGCTCTTAGTGATTTTATAAGAAGCATCTTAAGTGATCAAGGCCACCCACTGTTTTTAATCAGAGCCACAGAACTGCATGTAGCTGAAAAAGCATTAGAAGGGTAGCTACATGACAAGGTTGAATGCTAATTGGATTTGGGGATTAGAGTGGCATGAATAAGCTCGGCACTTGTTCATTCTCATATATGGTGACTATTAGAACATTTTGCTCTGGGAAGGCAAAGCAAATGATAGGTTTGAAACAAGGTGAATGACTGTACAACTATCAATCAGAATTCTGTCAAGGTTTCCTGCCACTTGTAAGCAAATCTATTCATGGAACAGTAATAACCACCACACCCACCTACTTGGCTATTTTAAGTAATACAGTACTGAAAATGTCAGAAAATTCTTCAGACAGTTTAAAGTGGCAAGTTGGCCTCTGATCTGTGATTCATCTGATTGTCCATTTTTTATTGCTTTGGAACATTTGACAGAAGAATAACCAATAAGGAGACAGATGTGCTCATATTCAATTTCTAATGGAAACGGTTGGATGTGTTATGTTAGAGCTGAAAACAACCTCTATGAACCTATCAGAAAAGCAGATTAAAGACAATTTTTAAGATGCACCAAATAGTTTTTCTTTTTACTTATAACATATTTATAGATGTCAGCAAAATAAAGCTGATTATTCTGCTTTTCCTGTGCTTTTATTGTCTCTCTTCAAGGACTGGTTTACATTTTCTTAGGTCCCTCAGTTTTACTCTTTAACCTTCTTGCTCTCATGACCATGCCCATGAATGTCAGCCTTTAAAACATATTGTTGGATTTTTTTTACTTACATGCAACACTTATTCTGCTTGAGGTGTAAAGTTTTAAAAATCATATACTAGCATAGCATAGTATATTCATGTAAGGAATATAGGATATGATTAGTCAGTCCAATTGCTGCTTTACTGCCTCTACTAACTTTCCCAAGATTAGTGACCTTAGGGAAATTGTAGGTTCTCTCTGAGCTGCAGTCCCATTAGGTTTAAATAACAAAAGGATAGCACGAGCTATGTAGGAAAGTTCACATGATGATTACGTGAGATAATGTATGAAATCATTTTGCAAAGTACTTTAGACATGTAGTAATATGATTTTAAGTGCTTTGAATTTTTAATTTGCAATTTCCATCATCTCATAGAGTTCCTTCCCTACAGCCCACTTTATGTCAGTTCACACCTACCACATGCAGCCTGTGGTACCACTAATTTGATTCTTGTCTTTATAGTTTTTTCTTTAAGTATGTCATAAAAATGGAGTCATATATTGTTTTCATTTTGTTGTTGTTTTCTTTTCTCCTTTCACTCAGCATAATGCTTTTGAATACATCCTCATTGCTTGCATCAGTAGTTGACTCTTATTTCTGCTGCTATATTTCACTGTATTGATGTACCACAATTTGTTTATGAGTTTACTTGTGAATTTAATGTTATCAGCTTTCAGCAATTAAGGATAATCCTGCTTTGAACATTTGAGTACAAGTCTTTTTATTTCTAAATATTTTCGTTTTTCTTGGCAAACCCAATGTATGTAGAAGAAATATTTAAAACAATTATATTATTAACGGGAGGTAAAGGCATGTAGGAGAGGGTCAGTTTCCTACATTTCACTTAACTGGCAAAATGGTGACACCAGTTGATTATGATAACCTATATGTGTGTAGTATACTTCCTAGAGAAACTACTAAAACCTCTTGAAGGGATACACTCACAAACATAAACACTAAAGAGAAATCATAATGGAATTCTAAAAGATGTTCAGGTAACCCACGAGAAGACAAGAGAAAGAAAAGGGAGAAACAAAAACAGAGAAAACAAAACAAAAATTCAGACTTAAGCCACTAAATACAAATAGTCTAAGTGAGTCAATTAAAACATATATAGTTCCAGAGTAGATTAAAAATCATGACCAACTGTATGCTGTCCACAAGGAACCCAATTCGAATATAAGGATATAGGCAGATTGAGAGTAAAAAGATGAAAAATATATTTATAATGCAAATATTAAAATAAAATAAGAATGGAAAAATTAATAGCAGAAAATGTAGACTCAGAGCAAAGAATAGTTCCATAAGTAGAGAGGCACATCATATAAAAGCAAAAGGAATAATCTACTGAGAAGACAGAGCAGTCCTTATGAATTTACAGCAAACAATTAGCTTCACAATGTGTAAAGCAAAACTGAAAGAACTGTAAGTAGAAATATTCAAATCTGTGGTTAGAGTTGGAACGTCAAAACTTCTTTTTCAAAAATTGATAGAACAACTAGACATAAAAAAAGCAAGGATATAAAAAACTTAACCACACCATCAACCAATAGGATACAATCATTTTTTAATTGAACTTTCCATGCAACAGTAGCAGAATACTTACATGGCACTTTTCAAGTGCCCATAGAACATGCAACAAGATAGACCATATCCTGGGCCATAAAACAAAATTTAACACATCTGAAAGAATTGAAATTGTATTCGCTGGGCACAATGGAACCAAACTAGAGATCCATAACAGGAAGCTAATAGGAAATCTCAAAACACTTGGAAACCAAACAACATGTTTTTAAATAAACAGTGGGTCAAAGAGGAACTTCCACAGGCAATAAAAATTTAGATTGAACTTAATGAAAATGCAAATAACGGTATTTGTGGGACACAGCTAATGAAGACTGAGAGGGAAATTTACAGCACTTAAATGCATATATTAGAAAAGAGGAAAAATTCAAATAAATATTCTAATCTCTCAGTTCAAGAACCTAGAAAAACAAGACCAAACGAAATCCAAAGGAAGGATGGAGGATGAAATAATAAAGATAGCAGAAGTCAATGGAGTTGAAAACAAAACAAAACAAAAAAAATAAAAATGAAAGAAGAGCTGGTTCTTTGAAAAGATCAATAAAAATTCACAAATCTCTGGAAAGAGTGACAAAATAAAGAGAGAGAAGACACAGATTGACAATATCAGGAATGAAGCAGAGGATACCACTGTAGATCCTGCACACATTAAAGGATAAGTAGGGAATACCATGAACAACTCTACACACGTAAGTTTGACAACCTAGGTGAATTCTTCAAAAACCAGAAACTATCATAAATTCCATAATATGAAGTGGATAGTTTGAATAACCCTATAACTATCAACGAAATTGAATTCATGATTTAATAACTCCCCTAAAAGAAATCCTTGGACCCAGATGATTTCATTGGAGAATTCTATGAAATATTTAAAGAAGAAATAACACCAATTCTATACATACTCTTCCATTAAATAGGAAGGAAGGAAATAGCAGTTCATTTAAGAAGCTAGTATTACCCTTATCCCAGAACCAGATGAAGACAGTACAAAATCAGAAAACTATAGACCAACATCCCTCATAAATATGATGCAAAATATCTTAACAAAATATCAGCAAACAAAATATGTAAAATGATGCACTATAGTCAAGTTTGGCTGTATTCCAGGGATATCAGATTGGTTCAATATTAAGAAAATCAAAGAGTATACCGTTTTGACAGGCTAAAGAATGAAAATCTCATAATTCTATCAATCAGTGCACAAAAGTCATTTTTTAAAATTAAATGTGTATCATAAAGAAATGCTTTCAGGAAAACAGGAATAAAAAGGAATATTCTAATCTTGATAAAGAACATCTACAAAAAAGATACAGCTAACATTCTACTTAATGTTGAAAGACAAATGTTTTTTCCTCAAGATTGGGAACAAGGGAAGTATGTTTACTTTCACCATTCTAATTCAAATAGTGTTTGAATTTCTAGCCAGTGCAATAAGGGAAGGAAGGAAATGAAAAAGCATATAGATTAGAAAAGAAGAAATGAAACTATAGCTATTTGCAGATGACATAGTTGTCTTTGTTGAAAATCCTCAGAAATCATTTTTTAAAACTCTTAAAATTATTAAAGGAGTTTATAATGTTTTCAGGATAAAAGAAACATTTAAATGTCAATTATAATTCAGTGAATTAGAAAAGAACATATGGACACTGAAATTCAAAGCAATACCCTTCATAATTACTCAAAAATACACTTATATATAATTCTAACAAAATATGCACAGGACTTATGTGCTCAGAAGTAAAAATTCAGATGAAGGAAATCTAAGACAATCTAAGTAAATGGACAGATATGTTCATGGTCTGGTAGTCTTAACATAGCAAAGATAGAAATTATCCCTATAATAATATACAGATTGAATGCAATTACTATCAAAACCCCAGCAAGATTTCTTTAGTAGATATAGACAATATTATTCTAAAATTTATATGAAAAAGGTAAAGGAACTAGAATAGCCAGAACAATTTAGAAAAAGAATAAAGTGGGAGGAATTAAACTACTCACTTTCAAGATTTTATTGTATCGCCACAATCATCAAGACTGTGTAGTATTTTCAGGTTAGAGACATGATTATTGGAGACAGAGAACACTGAAATATACCCACAAAAACTATGTCCAGCTAATTTTTGACAAAAGGTTCAAAACTCAATGGAGAAAAGAGCTTTTCAAAAAGTGCTTAAGCGATTGGGCATCTTTTATATAAAGAAACCAACAAACAAATGAGCCTAAATTTTAAATCTTATTAAAAAAATTAACTCAAATCACAGCCTTATATTTTAGATATAAAACCTTTAGGAGAAAAACAAATAGAAGAAAATCTTAGGGATCTAGTGCTAGGCAAAAATTTGTTAGACTTGACACTAAAAACACAGTGCATAAAAGGAAAAATAGATAAAATGGATTTCATCAAAATAAAAAACTTGTGCAATACTTTGTTATAAGGAAGAAATGACAAGCTACACATTGGGAAAAATACTTGCAAAACACCTGAGAAAAAGGACCACTATGTAAAGTATATAATGAATTCTCAAAACTCAACAGTAGGGGAGGAGTCATGATGGCGGCGTAGGAAGATGTGGAGTTAGCGTCTCCCCACAGCTAGGGTGCCTGCCAGCCGCTAGTGGGGAATGCTGACCCCCAAGGAGACAGAAGGAACCCCACAGTGAACCAGTAGGATGTAGAGGGACCAAGTGGGGGCGGGGGGAGAAGTAGAGGCCAGACAAGATTGGTGCCCCTGAAGCCAGGAAGATCAGGAGAGGCAGGTGGGAGAGTTCCTCAAGGAGGAGCGGGAGAGAAGTGGAGGGCGACTGTCCCACCCACTCAGACACGGGGAGCCTGCTGGGCTCCCAGGTGAAGTCCCCTGCCCTCTGAGATCAGGGATTCGGGCCACACCTGGGCCTCTTTTGTTCCTTGAGCCTAAGCTCCACCCCTCACAGGCCCCAGGGCCTTTTCCAGCCCTGTGGGTCCTGAGCATTCGCCCTGCCCACTGCCCAAACCTCTCTCTTGCTCAGGCCCCACTCTCCACAGCCAAGGCCTTCTCCCCCGTCCTTTTTTTTTTTTACCTTTTTCCTCCTCTTTATTACTATTGTGGTAGTAATGTACCTTCCAGTTATTGATTCATCTATATTTTTAGTTTTACATTCTTTCTAACATATCTGTTAGTTTCCTAGTCTAATTTTATTTTTTAATTTGTTATTGTTCTTTTTTTTTTGCCACCCCACGGGGCTTGCGGGATCTTGATTTGTGAGCATGGGTTTGGGTGGAAGCTCTTATGGTGGTAGCTCCGAGTCCAAACCACTGGACTAACAGAGAACCTCAGACCCAAGGGAATATTCATCGGAGTGAAGTCTCACAGAGTTCCTCATCTCAGCACCAAGACCCAGCGCTACCCAATAGCCTACAAACTCCAGTGCTGGAAGCGTCAGGCCAAATTACCAGTAAAACAGGAAAACAACTCCACACATTAAAAAAAAAAAAAAAAATTAGACGGCAAAGAAACATGTCACAGATGAAGAGGCAAGGTAAAAACTTAGAAGACCAAATAAATGAAGGGGGAATACACAATCTACCTGAAAAAGAATTCAGACTAATGATAGTAAAGATGATCCAGAATCAAGGAAATAGAATGGAAGCACGGATTGAGAAAATACAAGAAATGTTTAACAATTAACAAAGATGTAGAAGAACTAAAGAATAAACAGAGATGAACAACACAATAACTGAAATGAAAAATACACTAGAAGGAATCAATAACAGAATAACAGAGGCAAAAGAACGAATAAGTGAGCTGGAAGACAAAACGGTGGAAATAACTGCTGAGGAGCAGAGTAAAGAAAGAAGAATGAAAAGAATTGAAAACAATCTCAGAGACCTCTGGGACAGCACTAAATGCACCAACATTCGAATTATAGTGGTCCCAGAAGAAGAAGAGAAAAGAAGAGAAAATATTTGAAGAGATTACACTTGAAAACTTCCCTAACATGGTAAAGGAAATAGTCACCCAAGGCCAGGAAGCACGGAGAGTCCCATAGAGGACAAACCCTAGGAAAAACACATGAAGACACATATTAATCAAACTAACAGAAATTAAATTCAAAAAAAAATTAAAAGCAACAAGTAAAAAACAAAAAATAACATACAAATGAATCACCATAAGGTTATCAGCTGACTTTTCAGTGGAAACTCTGCAGGCCAGAAGGAAGTGGCAGGATATACTTAAAGTGATGAAAGACAAAAACCTGTAACCAAGATTACTCTACCCAGCAAGGATCTCATTCAGATTTGATGGAGAAATTAAAACCTTTACAGACAAGCAAAAGCTGAGAGAGTTCAGCACCACCAAACCAGTTTTACAACAAATGCGAAAGATACTTCTCTAAGCGGGGAAACACAAGAGAAGAAAAAGACCAACGAAAACAAACCCAAAACAATTAAGAAAATGGTAATAGGAGAATACATATCGATAATAACCTTGAATGTAAATGGATTAAATGCCTCAACCAAAAGGTACAGACTGGCAGAATGGATACAAAAACATGACCCATATACATGCTGTCTACAAGAGACCCACTTCAGACCTAGGGACACTTTCAGACTGAAACTGAAGGGATGGAAAATTATATTCCACGCAAATAGAAATCAAAAGAAACCTGGAGTAGCAATACTCATATCAGATAAAATAGACTTTAAAATAA
This sequence comes from Phocoena sinus, assembly GCF_008692025.1. Lineage (NCBI taxonomy): Eukaryota > Metazoa > Chordata > Mammalia > Artiodactyla > Phocoenidae > Phocoena > Phocoena sinus. Next base: position 68,237,766 of record NC_045771.1, on the reverse strand, counting down.
AGACTCTTACAAGAGATAAGGAAGGGCATTACATAATGATCAAGGTATCAATCCAAGAAGAAGACGTAACATTTATTAATGTTTATGCAGCCAACATAGGAGTAACTCAATATATAAGGCAAATGCTAACAACCATGAAAGGAGAAATCGATAGTAACACAATAATAGTAGGGGACTTTAACACCCCACTTATACCAATAGACAGACCGTCCAAACAGAAAATAAATAAGGAAACACAAGCTTTAAATAATACAATAGACCAGATAGATTTAATTGATATTTATAGAACATTCCACCCAAACTTAGCAGAATACACTTTCTTCTCAAGTGCACATGGAACATTTTCCAGGATAGATCACATCTTGGGTCACAAATCCAGCCTCGGAATATTTAAGAAAGTTGAAATCATATCAAGCATCTTTTCTGACCACAACACTATGGAATTGGAAATCAATTACAGGAAAACAAAAAACTGTAAAAAGCACAGATACATGGAGGCTAAACAGTGCACTACTAAATAACCAAGAGATCACTGAAGAAATCAAAGAAGAAATAAAAAAATATATAGAAACAAATGACAATGAAAACATGACAACCCACAACCTATGGGATGCAGCAAAAACAGTTCTAAGAGGGAAGTTTATACCAGTTCAATCTCACCTCAAGAAAGAAGAAAAATCTCAAATAAACAATCTATCCCTACACTTTAAACAACTAGAGAAAGAGGAACAAAGAAAACCCAAAGTCAGTAGAAGGAAAGAAATCATAAAGATCAGAGCAGAAACAAATGAAATAGAAACGAAGAAAACAATAGCAAAGATCAATAAAATTAAAAGCTGGTTCTTTGAGAAGATAAAATTGATAAACCCTTAGCCTGACTCATCAAGAAAAAAAGGGAGAGGATGCAAATCAATAAAATTAGAAATGAAAAAGGAGAAATCACAACTGGCACTGCAGAAATACAAAGATTATAAAAGACTACTGCCAATAAAATGAACAACCAGGAAGAAATAGACAAATTCTTGGAAAGGTACAATTTTCCAAGACTGAACCAGAAAAAATTAGAAAATGTAAACAGACCTATCACAAGTAGTTAAATTGAAACCATGATTAAAAATCTTCCAACAAACAAGGGTCCAGGAGCAGATGGCTTCACAGGCCGATTCTATCAAACATTTAGAGAAGAGCTAACTCCAATCCTTCTCAAACTCTTCCAAAAAATTGCAGAAGGAGAAACACTCCCAAATTCATTCTACGAAGCCACAATCACCCTGATACCAAAACCAGAAAAAGGTATCACACACACAAAAATTTATAGACCAATATCACTGATGAACATAGATGCAAAAATCCTAAACAAAATACTAGCAAACAGAATCTGACAGAACTTTAATACATACGCCATACACCATGATCAAGTGGGATTTATCCCAGGGATGCAAGGATTCTTCAATGTATGCAAATCAATCAATGTGATACACCACATTAACAAATCAAGGAATAAAAACCATATGATCATCTCAATAGATGCAGAAAAATCTTTTGACAAAATTCAACACCCATTTATGATAAAAACTCTCCAGCATGTGGACATAGAGGGAACGTACCTCTACGTAATAATGGCCATATATGACAAACCCACAGCAAGCATCGTACTCAATGGTGAAAAACTGAAAGCATTTTCACTAAGATCAGGAACAAGACAAGGATGGCCACTCTCGCCACTCTTATTTAACATAGTTTTGTAAGTCCTAGCCACGGCAATCAGAGATGAAAAAGAAATAAAAGGAATACAAATTGGAAAAGAAGTAAAACTGTCACTGTTTGCCCATGACATGATACCATACACAGAAAATCCAGAGATGCCACCAGAAAACTAGTAGAACTAAGCAATGAATTTGATAAGGTTGCAGGTTACAAAATTAATCCACAGAATTTTCTGGCATTCCTATACACCAACAAGGAGAAATCAGAAAGAGAAATTAAGGAAACTCTCCCATTTACTACTGCAACAAAAAGAATAAAATACCTAGGAATAAAACTGCCTCAGGAGGCTAGAGATTTGTATTCAGAAAACTATAAAACACTGATGAAATAAATCAAAGATGACATAAACAGATGGAGAAATATAACATGCTCTTGGATTGGAAGAATCAATATCGTGAAAATGACTATACTACACAAAGCAATCTACAGATTCAGTGCAATCCCTATCAAGGTACCAATGGCATTCTTCACAGAATTAGAAAAAAAACTTACAATTCATACGGAAACACAAAAGACTCCAAATAGCCAAAGCAATCTTGAGAAAGTAAAATGGAGCTGGAGGAATTGGGCTCCGTGACTTCAGACTATACTATAAGGCTACAGTAACAAGACAGTGTGGTACTGGCAGAAAAACAGAAATATAGATCAATGGTCAGGATAGAATGCCCAGATTTAATGCCCAGAAAAAGTAGGAAAAGAACACATGAGATATCTCTGCCTTATTTGTTAGAACTACATATACATCTACCATTATCTCAAATTTAAATGTTGAATTAAAAAAATTTCCCCAGTAGTAAACTGCAGCTTTATTTTGCTGAAGGTCAGGTCTGGAATGCTGAGGTTGTTTTCTCAGTGTCCTTGCTCCACTGCCATCTTTCAGCAGATGCTCAGTACCTGTGGCACAGGTGAAACTTTCTGCTGCCTCCCACTCGTCAGATGTAGACTGCTGTCGTGTGTCATTTGGTGTAAGGTGTTTCTAAAAATATATTATATTAGACAACTGATGGGAACGTACTGTATAGCACAGGGAACTCTACCTAATGCACTGTGGTGTTCTAAATGGGAGGGAAGTCCAAAAAGGGAGGGGATATCTGTATGTGTATGGCTGATTCATTTTGTGGTGCAGTGGGAGCTAACATGACCTGGTAAAGCAACAATACTCTGATGAAAATTAATGTAAAAAAATAGATTATATTATTATTAGGTGTGGCAAGGCCAACAGATCAGGGAATGATTGCCATTGGGCAGATAGTTTGTTGCACTTACAGATCCTAAGAGAAGGGGGCACACCCTGTGACAAGGGGCCACTTGGGGAAGCACCAGGGTCAATCAGGAGGCAGAGGGAGTAAGGAGAAAACTTGAGTGAGAGCCTTTATTGTGATTTCTGTGGGAAAGAATGGGTGAGGCAGGGTAAGCCAGTTTAGGATTGGTTAATTTGAATAATTTCAGCAGGCTGTCATTGGGCCTGTCCCTAGTTGTCTGGTACTTGGCTCTGGGGTAAGGAGAGCAGATGGATTGTGGTCCAGAGTGAGAGCCTGACTAAGGTCATAGTTGGGATATAAGCTCTGTATTGAGATGAAAGCTGCACTCACAGGCAAGGCTTTTGCTCTCTCTAGGAATTAGCTAACCCTGAAAGGAACCATCCCTCCAGGTTCAGCAAGGCCCTAAGATACCAAAGCACCAGAATACAGAAAACCAAGACATGATTAATACACATGGCTTTAGGTGGGATGGGGATGACAGCAGAGGGTTTCCTATCATCTGCTGTGTCCTCGGACTGAGAAAGATTCTGTATACGTGATCCTCAGGGCTTGTAAGGTTCCAGATTTTCCTGGCCTTACCCCAAAGGCAACATACCTCTGCTTAGTATCCGGGCAAAGTTCTAAAGGGCGTCAGAGCTTTTCCTGCTCCTTCTCCAACAGCAGCAAGCTTTTGCTTGGGATCAGGGTACAGGAAGGCTATCCTTCTCTTTCCCAGCAGTGTCCTACTGTGGCTTGTTACTCCGTGCAGTGTCCCTGGGGTCTGGGGTGTGTCTTTGTTCTGCTCCAGCCTCAGTCTTAGCCATGAATTTTTTCACAATCTGTAATACTGTAAGGGTATATGTTTGTGTGTGTGTGTGTGTATTCCTGAAAATTGTTCTGACCTTTGCGTCCTATGAAGTTTGTAACACAGGAGATCTCTGTACCATTGGTTAGAAATGTCATGAAGAGCAAAAAAAGACAGATGACTCTCCCAAATGATTTTCTGCCAAAGAGTTCAAAAACTATTTCGTAAATAATTCTTGGAGCTTATGGGACAAAAAGTTGTAATATAGCCTTCTTTTATCCATAGGTCTTTCAGCTGTAGCTAAAAAGAAAAATTCTTCTTCCTTTCATATCTGAATATTGCACTTTCCAATACTATTCAGATAAATTTGAGTTACCCCAAGTTTTGGAAAGTGAGATAAATATTTACCTTAATCTGGTATTTCAGAAATAATCTTATGATTTTTTGAATGTACAGTGTCTGTATATTTTGAGATTATGATTCAATATTTTATTTTCTATTTCAGAATTTTAGCTTGGAACAGTGGGCTTAACTTTCTTTGTGTTACACTCTTCCTGTTATGTGCTCTTTCTCACAAGTTTTTGATGCAGGTGGACTTGGATTTCTAGTTCAGTTCTCTATTACATATTTATGTCATATATATATATGTATATATATATACACACACACACACATATATACATATATGATTTTAATGAACTACCTAGATGGAATGAATCAGTATTAGAACCAAAATATTTTACTTAAAAATAAATCAAATGACAAGGCAAGGTTAGAAAAGGCAAGACCAAAACCATTTCCTAGAGTTAGTAAATTTTGCCATTTTCTATACTTTCCTTGAGATACTAAGAATAAGATACCTGAAAATGATTTTAAAAAGCCAATTAGCTGCTTCTAAATCTTTGAAGTATCGTATTTTTATATGCTATTACTTTTTACTGTATATTTTTCTGAGACTTTGATATGATAATCATATGATAAAATAAGTGTAAACTGCCAAGGGAAAATGGAAAATAGAGATGAAAGTCACTCAGAATATTTAGATGACTCTTTCTTGCTCTTTTTCATAGAAATTACATTGGTACCTTCATCTCACACTACCTAGGGATGTAGGACATGTTACTGTGACACAGCCAGAACCTTAGTTGATGACAACTGTGCTCTAGTAAAACAATAAGAGACTCTTTCATCAGTGTGGCAGTCTAGCCATATTGAGAAGTCTTTAAAAAGTAAGCATGCATTAAAATATATTGTTGTTGAACTCACAAAAAGCGTGGAAAATTCCCAAAGTCCAAAAAAGAAAAAAAAAAAAAAAATCTAGCATAGGATGGGTAATAGAATAAAGAAGCCAAGTTGCCCTGGGAAAAAGATTAATACCAGAAAGTTAAACCAATGTTAAGTCTATACATAATCATGATAATTTCTTATGATGACTAATAAATATATAACTAAAACTAATTGATATAGCATATAGTTTGGAAGGGAGGTGATTATGTTTAAAGTGTCCAGTGGCTCTCTTATTGTTCAGATTTTATATTAAAATTAGGCTTTTCCAATATAAGTATGCATAGTCTTATCTCAAGTGTAACCATTCAAAGAATATGTTACAGGATACAACATACAAAGCAGAAGGGTACAAGAAAGAACATATGGGGGCTTCCCTGGTGGTGCAGTGGTTAGGAATCCGCCTGCCAATGCAGGGGACATGGGTTCGAGCCCTGGTCCGGGAAGATCCCACATGCTGTGGAGCACCTAAGCCCGCAAGGCACAACTACTGAGCCCACATGCCACAACTACTGAAGCCGATGCGCCTAGAGCCCATGCTCCACACAAGAGAAGCCTCCATAATGAGAAGCCCACGCACTGTAACAAAGAGTAGCCCCGGCTCAGCACACCTAGAGAAAGCCCACGCACAGCAACGAAGACCCTATACAGCCAAAAAATAAATAAATAAAATAAATAAATTTAAAAAAAGAATGTGGGCTGAGGAGGACAAGTCAATAGATTGTGATAATTGAAAAAAATACAGTATATCCTAATCTCACTACATTTACTCTAGGAATGAAAGAGTTTTTGACACTTAAAATGCAGTTAATTTCAATTTACAATAAGAGATTCATGTTGAAAAAGAAACATTAAAAGCATTTAATAAAACTCAATAGATATTCATGACTAAAAATTTTTTATAAGCCAGAAAAACAGAAAATGTCTTCAACTTGATTAAAAGTATTTAACAGAACAATATAAGTATCATCTTGAATGGCAAAACCGTATAGGTATTCCCTCTAAAATCTGGACCTCAGCAAGGATGTCCATTGTCACTACTTATGTTGAACATTATAATGGAGGTCCTTGTCAGTAAAGTAAGAAAAGAAACAAAAGATATAAGGGTTGGAATAGGAGGAGCAAATTATCATAGTATATGGATGATATGGTTATCTATATTTAAAATTCATGGTAACTGGACTTACAGTGATGATCATTTTGAAATGTATGGAAATACTAATCACCTAATTGTATGAAAGGAATTACAGCAGTGTTGCAGGGTAATTATACTTCAAAAACAAACAGACAAATAAACAAACAAACTCATAGGAAAAGAGATCAGATCTGTGGTTACCAGAAGCAGGGGTAAGGGGGAGGGGAAATTGAAGGAAGGCAGCCAAAAGGTACAAACTTCCAGTTATAGGATAAATAAGTACTAGGGCTGTAATGTACAGCATGATAAATATAATTAACCCTGCTGTACGTTATATGTGAATGTTGTTAAGAGAGTGAATTCTAAGAGTTCTCATCACAAGCAAAACAGTTCTTCTCTTTATTTAATGTTGTACTTGTATGAGATGATGGATGTTCACTAATTGTGGTCATCATGATGTATATAAATCAAATCATGTTGTACACCTTACACTTACATAGTGCTGTAAGTCAATTATATCTCAGTAAAACTGGAAGAAAGGTAAAAATATATACATTAACCCAAGGGAGGGTGGAGAAAATTTCTGCTTGCACTTTCTTATTGCTTTTGTATATTTATTTACAACTAATTTGTACAGCTTTTGTAATTTAAAAAATAATAATATTAATGATAAAGGAAAAAATTCAAACATTTTGTAAACACATTTTGAGAATTAATAATTGAAGTAACCAGGTGCTGGATGTAAGATAAATATAGAAAAAAGCTCTATGTTCCAAAAACAGCAACCAGAAAATGTAATTTTAAAAAGAGATGTCATTCAAAATAACAACAAAAATATACTGTACCTAAAAATAAATCTAACAAAATTTGTATAACATCTAATGGAGAAAGTTAGAAAGTTTTATGAAAACTTACTAAAGCTGACATAAATAAAAGGAATAATATTTCATATTCATCCTAGGAAGACCCAATATTGAAAAAATATTAATTTTCCGCTAAAGTATAGGTTTAATTAATATTATAAAAAAGCATTTGTAAGTATTATTGTTAGTGAGATTTAAGAGAATGTTGCATCACAAAACAGGAAAATTTATGATGAAATAGAAACAAAGATTAGGAAAACATCTCTGAAATTAAAATTATGATGCCAATGTTAAAAAAATGTTGAGTAATACAATATATATTTGAAGAAGACCTTAATGCTCTGACTGTAAATAGTGGATCCAGTTTACACAAAGGGCAAAATAACAGAGAGATATAAGGTCTAGTATTCATTTAGTAAAAACTCAGAATAAAGAAAGGCATTAAGGAATTTTGAAAAAATATTGATACATAAAAATATCATGTTCAAAATACCATGCAAACTAAAAGGTGTGGCATGGTTTGAGCTGTTGATTGAATATAAGAAAATGGAATCTACTTGATGCTTGAAACGTTCTTTTTCAAGTGACATAAGATTAATTTAGCTTTCAGCTCCTTCCCTTAGGGACAAATCACACTGTTTGGTTAAGAAGTAAATTATACTATTATATGCTTATTTTTATAAATGCTAAGTGGTTTTGAAATTTTAGAATCAAAAACCAGGCAAAATATTGAAGTGTGTTACGGTGGGCTAAGATGTGAAAACAGAGAGACCAAACTTTCTGAGATTTAAAGAACAAGGAAGTTTATATCCTTCCTACACAAAATACATGGGGCATGTTCCAGATCTGTGGGTGGTTCTACATCACAGAGTACTTTTATCCTGTGGCCTTGCCATTTAGGCTGGGAGTAGGTCCTGTTCATTTTCCAGGTGGCAAAAACAGGGAAGACAAAGCATGAAGAAGGTGTATCACTATTTAAGTGTCCCAATTTGGAATTAGCACAGATGACTTTCTTGCGTTCCATGCCCCAGTTTTACATCTAAGTTGGCCATACGCCCAACTACAAATTTAATTAGAGAGGAGGAATCTCCATCACAGAATAAAAATGCAAACATAAAGGTGTGGTTAAGAAAAGTTGGAAAAAGGAATAGAGAAATAGATTGTAGGCCAAACAATTTTCCCAGACTCCATAGAGAGCAGACAACAGATACTTTGAAATTGAAGGATCAAGAAATAGAGTTTTAGTGAATTATTTGCAGTTATCAGTTATAAAATGTCAATCAGGAGAGCTAAAGCTAGTCATATAACCATTAAAATTTTGAATAGATCTGTGTGTTTTGGGGGACGTGTATATAAAACATAGCTCTTTTATATCAAGTAAGAAATAGATATTGTGACAAGAAACAAATCACTAAGCAGAATAGAAATGGTGAAAATAGTTAATTCTGGGGTTTCGGTGAGCCTTTACTTTTATTTTATACCCTGTGGTACTGATTGAATATTTTAATCAAGTTACTTTAACCATATTACTCTTAAATGATGATTATAAGCATACTACTTCCATAATTAAAAATAGAGTAATAGAATAATGTTAAAACAGGGCAGCTATGTCTCTTAATTAAACCTTTCAATTTCCCTTTGTTAATTTAAGCAATTGACATAAAAATAAAAACAAATATTTTCTTCTTTCTACTAATTCATAATATATTTAAAAGTCACAGAAATGAAGCAATACATACCTTGAAAATGCAGAGCTATCTATACAAGAGTAGAAGTTAAAGGCCAGTTCCCTCTTCAATTCTCTCTTTAAGCTGAAGGCGAGAAATATAAAAACAAATGCTTTCTTAGTTGACTGAATATTTTGTATCAGTAAATGTTACATGGGACCTCAACCTTTTTCTCTTTACTTTCTAGAAAAAAATCAAGCAACTTGTAAGAATGATTCCATCTGCAAAGGGTTATAGAGTAATTAATACTGTAAAATCAAGTCTTAGTTTATTTTGATACAATCCTATGAAATGAGATTTGCTTAATAAGCAGCTAGCATACTCATTTACAAAGAGATTTTAATGTAATCTGTGTAGCATATAAAAATGACTTTTATGGAAGTACTTTATGTGCCAGGTGCTATGGGAAAAATTAAGAAAGTAAGTCATGGTCATTAGCTTAATGCAGCTTGCAATGTAGCATATATAGAGTGTTTTACAACTGGAAAAGGCTTAGAAATTGCACAATCTATCATCTTTATGTACAGATAAGAAAAATTAGGTCCAAGGAATATATTGCCCTAGTAGTACAGGTCTCCAAACTCTGAATGTTATGCTCATTCCACTTGAGAGCACTTTTATTCTTCAATGCCTTTATCTTGATAATCTTTAAGAGCATGATGCTGAGTAATCACTCTGCTACAGTGCAAGAAAAAATAGAGAATTTATATACTAGTAATACCTACGTCTACTTAATTATTCATAGCAATATGGAATCTGAAATTAATGTGTCATTTTTACTTCAGCACGTGATTAATGTAGTTAGAATGCAAGTAGATTTGCACCACATTTGAATCATGTACAGATTCTATACACATTAACAAACATCTTCTACTTACACACTGTTATGACAAATTAAATTGGTACAAACTTGCTGAAGAGCAAATCAGCATGATGTAAAAAAGCCTTAGGGCTTCCCTGGTGGCGCAGTGGTTGAGAGTCTGCCTGCCGATGCAGGGGACACGGGTTTGTGCCCCGGTCCGGGAGGATCCCATGTGCCGCAGAGCGGCTGGGCCCGTGAGCCATGGCCACTGAGCCTGCGCGTCCGGAGCCTGTGCTCTGCAACGGGAGAGGCCACAACAGTGAGAGGCCTGCGTACCGCAAAAAAAAAAAAAAAAAAAGCTTTAAAATATATAAAACCTTTGACCCATGTATGTGTCCTTCAGGAATTTATCCTAAGGATGGAACCAAATATGATGTAATGATACGTGTATATATCATGTTTATTATACTTTTAACATTAATGTAAATTTTAAATAATTTCAGTGCTTAAATATAAGAGATTAGTAAATGAAACACAGACAGACAAGGACACTCTGTTCAGCCAATACTAGTGATACTAATGGTTTGGATATATGTTTATTAACATGAAAGAATATTTAAAATACATTAAATATAAAAGCAACTTGAAAAATGCCATGTAACCTGTAATCCCATTTTTCATAACTTCTGATGCCAGTTTTATAACTGTATTTATACATGCATATTGAAAATATTCCAAGAGGATATCACAATGATAATAATAGTCATTTGCAGATAGAGACATTATAGATGGTTATCTTCTTGTATTTAAGTGCATTCCTTTTTTTTTAATGGGCATTATTATCTATATATTCATAAAAAATACAGTAATCTTGCCTTCATACTTGAAAATCTTAATGGCAGAGGGACACATGCCACTTAATATGATGTCATCCGGGGCAATGAGAGCCGGGGCATGTAAAGTAATCTGTGAAAGAAAGGGAGGAAAGGAATCGCAGAATTCTAAAGACAATAACAAATTATTGTTTTTTATATTATGAATTTGGATAAATTTGCTGCCAATTTCGTGTAATTGGCCATCTGTCTTGGTTAATTCAGACTCTTAGAAAATCTAATAATTTGGGAAAGATCCTTGCATATGACTACATAGATTCTTAAATTTAAAAAGGGTAATTGATATTCAACTATAATCTGCTCAAGATTTAAATAACAGTTGCAAAGCGACAGTTGTTGAAAAGGTAATCCGATAACCTCCTTCAGAGTAACATTCAAGCAAAACCAGTAAGTATGCCATAGCAAAATGACAATAATAGTAATATATGAATAAGAGAAAACCTAAAATCTTTCATACTTTCCACTTCACACTGCCTCTTCTCAGGTTGTCCATAATTTCAGATTTTAACTGAAACAAATATCCAAACAATTTAGAATTTTCTTTATAGTTGTATATGTGCTAGAATAATGTGCCTTAGGTAAAGCTCTTACTAGGTAATAATGGAAGTTTATTTTAATTTCTTGGAATTCTCTTAATTTAACTTTAACTTTGGAGGAGATACTTTCCCAGTCTTTCTCAGGTTCTTCCTATCATAAAAACAACATCAAGATGATTTCTCCACAGCGTGTAAATCTCTTATGCACATTCAGACTTGTAACTTGTCATTATACTCCTCCCAATTCTGTAGGTGAGACCAGATAACACTAAAGCAAGTCAGAGCCAAAAAACTAACAAGGCAGCTGGCTGTCACACATTCTAGTAACTCAAGCCAGTTTACAAAAGTCACACTGTCAGGAAAATGAGCTTACTGTCCTTTATTTTTTCTCCTTTGCAGCGGACACTACAAAAATTTTGTGAGGCAGTATGGGTTTATGAGAACGTCGCTGTCTAGTATAAACATGATTTTATCGTGATGTTTGACAGGTTGCAACACAAAAGAATTTCCCACAGTTATTGGACAGTATAGTCATTTTTACTTAAGGTTCATTTATACTTCCTGGTGATCTCATCTTTGGTCCACTGCAGAAGCCCTCCCATACTCATCTCCTGAAGTTTTCTATGGTATAGATGGTTTGTTTATGCAGTTCTCTGTTCCTCATTATTGATTACTTAGAACAGGTTTATTTGACTCCTCCAATTGGCTGGCTTATATTCCAACTCTGTTCTTGGCTTTTCTCACACTTGTGGTCTCTTCCTCATTACCTTCTTGGTTATTCTTTAGTTACTTTGAATTCACTGACTTTATACATTCTGTTTCTACTTAGTAGGTGTAATGTATTCATCCCTCATTATCTGAATCAAATCCATTATTGAAAATGTGTTGACTATTGATTTTTTTAAATAGTAGTAGCTTCTATGCCATTATTTTTAATAGGAAAGTTAACATGCATTCCCAGCCTATAAAAACACCCAGCCAAATCTTCCAAAGTAGTAATAAATACTGAAGCACCTATACAAAACTCAACAGACTTTTGCATAATATAAAGCACTAATGCACCAATTACTTAACCATTTAACACCTAATTATTTAGCACTTTCTGAGCTTATTAGTGTATATGTGTGTAGTATATAATGATACTGCTGTGTAAACTATTAGCTACGAATTACCTATTCCCCCTAAGCGGAAACGTGAAGAACGATTAAGTTACAGATGCAGTAAATAAAAATAACCCTTAAAACAAAAACAACAAAGAAACGAGGTAGATTTTTTTTTTTTGCCGTATGTGGGCCTCTCACTGCTGCGGCCTCTCCCATTGCGGAGCACAGGCTCTGGACGCGCAGGCTCAGCGGCCGTGGCTCACGGGCCCAGCCGCTCCGCGGCATGTGGGATCTTCCCAGACCGGGGCACGAACCCGTGTCCCCTGCATTGGCAGGCGGACTCTCAACCACTGCGCCATCAGGGAAGCCCCTATGAGGTAGATTTTAAAATTAAACTCTTGCAGACTTCTTGATTGAAGTGAAAAGTGGGGTGGAAGATGTAGTCAAAGCTGCTGCTTGCTGAAGGGGGAGGATGAGCAGAAGGGGGCTAGTGAAGCGGGGAGAGAGGCAGGAATAAATGCCTGAGGTTTGACCATGTCCAAGTACATGGAACTAGTGGACAGTTTTGTCTTGTTGGCTCTTTTAACTCTAGAAATGGGTGGTTGTAAACTACCAGCTGATGCCGGAGACCACAACAATAAGAGGCTTAAAGCTCGAATTCCGCATCTGTTTCCATTCCCTTTGTTTGTGTCAGTAAAACTGGTGATAATATGATAATATGAGATGCTCATATTCCTGTCATGATCACATGCATTTGTCAAATTATTTTTCAAATTTATTTATTTAAGAATGTCCTTGAAGAAATATTACAAATAATCAGTTTAATTAAATCATTGCTGTTGAGTGCATCTTCTTAATGTTCTATGTAATAAAATAGGAAGTATGCATAAGTAATTCTGATTGACACGGAAATATGTTGTCCCAAGGAAAAGCACTTGCTTTGATTATTGGAGGTGCAAGTTGAATTATTCACTTTTCTCATAGTATACCATTTTTAGTTGAAAGAATAATTGGCAGACTGTTTATTCAGGTATTTTGCCAAATTATTTTTATCTGCATGATCTAAAATTTATTTAGAGATTTGTACCAAGTATTTATATTTTCTTTGAATTCACAGTAATAATTACACTGAATGAATTTCTTGCTGTAATTTCTTGCTATTGCATACAAACCAATTCTGCAACATTTTCACTGTTCACAGTAGTAAATCTGGCCTTTTATACTAGACCCAAGATGTGTGTTTCATTAGTTCTCTTCATAAAACTTTTGGAAGTTTACCAAATAGTATAGAACAGTGTGTTTTTCCATACTTTATTGTTAGGCATGAGGTCTGTTTTAAAGCCCAGTTGATTAATATGAGTACCTTCTTGCTCTCAGGACCATTTCACTAATCCTTTGTTAGAGCAGAGTCATCTCCATTAGCACCTCACTGCACATAATGCATCACTCATATCGTATAATATGCCTTCAAGGTTGTCAGTACCCCTGGCTGTAACAGTAACAGTGGTAATGGGAGATGTAAAGATCACTTGTACGTTATCTCAAAATCAACAATCCTGGAAGGATGTCCTTGAGCAGAACATACCCTAGATATATCAGAAGAGCTGTTTGCAGATTTTTCCTTCTTCTTGAATTCTTCTTGAAACTTTTTTTTTTTTTGGGGGGGGGGGTACGCGGGCCTCTCACTGTTGCAGCCTCTCCCGTTGCGGAGCACAGGCTCCGGACGCGCAGGCTCAGCAGCCATGGGTCACGGGCCCAGCCGCTCCGCAGCATGTGGGATCTTCCCGGACCGGGGCACGAACCCACGTCCCCTGCATCGGCAGGTGGACTCTCAACCACCGCGCCACCAGGGAAGCCCTTTCTTGAAACTTTTTGATGAATGGTGACAGAAAGCTTTTCACTGAGCGTTGACTACCTCTTCATCATTTAGCATTACACTTTGGACTTACTACAGTATTGATGCTGAGGCCATGCTCTCCCTGGATTGCTCCCAGGCAGTGACCAAGCACAGTGGTGTTGGCCTGGGGTCCAACCAGGAGCTCACTACTTTCTCAGAGCTTCACCACTTCTGAGGCCTGCCTACCCAGTTTTCATCTTCTTGTCTCCTTTCCCAAGTGCTAGACCTGCTTTAGAATGTAAAGGCTCTCCCTGTCTATGCCCAGTCCCTTTTATTTTTCACAGATATCTCTCCAGTGTCTTTCATGAACGTCTCAGAGAATCTGAACTAACATACCTTTTAATAAAAAATAACTTTACAAAATTCCATTAAGATCCCTGGGGTTTACAAAGTAATGCTTTGGCTGAACATCACCTTTAAAGTTTCTACCCAAATCTAGTGTGTAGTGAGTTGAATAGTGCCTGCCCCCTCCCAGCCCCCTCCACAAAAGATATGCCCAAATTCTATCCCCTGGAACCAGTGAAGGTAACCTTATTTGGGAAAAGGGTCTTTGCAAATATCATTAAAAAATCTCAGGATGAGCTCATCCTGGGTTTAGCGCAGGCTCTAAGTCCAATGGCCAGTGTCCTTATAAAAGGCAGAAGAGGAGGGAGGCGGAGTCAAGATGGCGGTGTGGGAAGACGCAAAGTTAGCGTCCCTCCACAACTAGGGTGCCTGCCAGCAGCTGGTGGGGGACTCTGATGCCCAAGGAGACGGGAGGAACCCCAAAGTAAACTGGCAGCTTGTGGGATCTTCGTTCATGAGCCAAAGCTCCTGCGGTGGGAGCTTCGAGTCCAAACCACTGGACTTATAGAGAACCTCAGACCCCAGGGAATATTCATCGAAGTGAGGTCTCACGGAGTTCCTCATCTCAGCACCAAGACCCAGCTCTACCCAACAGCCTACCAATTCCAATGTTGGAAGCCTCAGGTCAAACACTCAGTAAGACAGGAACACAATTCCACTCATAAAAAAAAAGAAAAAATGAGACGGCAAAACAATATGTCACAGATGAAGGAGCAAGGTAAAAACCTACAAGACCAAATAAATGAAGAGGAAATACACAATCTACCTGAAAAAGAATTTGGAGTAATGATAGTAAAGATGATCCAGGATCTTGGAAGTAGAATGGAGGCACGGATTCAGAAAATATAAGAAATTTTTAACAAAGATCTAGAAGAACTAAAGAACAAACACAGATGAACAACACAATAACTGAAATGAAAAATACACTAGAAGGAATCAATAACAGAAAAATGGAGGCAGAAGAACGAATAAGTGAGCTGGAAGACAAAGTGGTGGAAATAACTGCCAAGGAGCAGAATAAAGAAGAAAGAATGAAAAGAATTGAAGACAATTTCAGAGACCTCTGGGACAACACTAAATGCACCAACATTCGAATTATAGGGGTCCCAGAGGAAGAGAAAAAGAAAGGGTCTGAGAAAATATTTGAAGAGATTATAGTTGAAAACATCCCTAACATGGGAAAGGAAGTAGTCACCCAAGTCAAGAAAGCACAGAGAGTCCCATACAGGAGAAACTGTAGGGAAAACATACCAAGACACATGTTAATCAAACTAACAAAAATTAAATTCAAAGAAAAAATATTAAAAGCAGCAAGGGAAAAACAAAGAATAACATAACGGAATCCCCATAAGGTTATCAGCTGATTTTTCAGCAGAAACTCTGCAGGCCAGAAGGGAGTGGCAGGATATACTTAAAGTGATGAAAGAGAAAAACCTACAACCAAGATTACTCTCCCCAGCAAGGATCTCATTCAGATTTGATGGAGAAGTCAAAAGCTTTTCAGACAAGCAAAAGCTAAGAGAATTCAGCCCCACCAAACCTGCTTTACAACAAACGCTGAAGAAATTTCTTTAGGCGGAAAACACAAGAGAAGAAAAGACCCACAAAAACAAACCCAAAACAATTAAGAAAATGGTAATAGGAACATACATATCTATTATAACCTTGAAAGTAAATGGATTAAATACCCCAACAAAAAAGCACAGACTGGCTGAGTGGATACTAATACATGACCCATATATATGCTGTCTACAAGAGACCCACTTCAGACCTAGGGACACTTCCAGACTGAAAGTGAAGGAATGGAAAAAGATATCCCATGCAAATGAAAATCAAAAGAAAGCTGGAGTAGCAATACTCGTAGCAGATAAAATAAACTTTAAAAGAAAGACTGTTACAAAAGATAAAAAGGGACACTAGATAATGATCAAAGGATCAATCCAAGAAGAGGATATAACAATTATAAATGTTTATGCACCCAACATAGGAGCAACTCAATACATAAGTCAAATGCTAACAACCATGAAAGGAGAAATCAACAGTAACACAATAATAATAGGGGACATTAACACCCCACTTATACCATGGACAGATTATCCAAACAGAATATAAATAGGGAAACACAAGCTTTAAATGACACAATAGACCAAATAGATCAAATTGATATTGATAGAACATTCCTCCCCAAAAGTGGCAGAATACACTTTCTTCTCAAGTGCACATGGAACATTTTCCAGGATAGATCACATTTGGGTCGCAAATCAATCCTCAGAATATTTAAGAAAATAGAAATCGTACCAAGCATCTTTTCTGATGACAACACTGTAAGATTGGAAATAAATTACAGGAAAAAAACTGTAAAAAACACAAATGCACGGAAGCTAAACAGTGAGCTACTAAATAACCAAGAGATCATTGAAGAAAATAAAAGAGAAATTAAAAAAAATTCATAGAAACAAATGACAACAAGAACACGATGACCCAAAACCTATTGGATGCAGCAAAAGCAGTTCTAAGAGGGAAGTTTATAGCAATACAATCCCACCTCAAGAAACAAGAAAAATCTCAAACGATGTAACCCTACACTTAAAACAACTAGAGAAAGAACAAAGAAAACCCAAAGTCAGTAGAAGGAAAGAAATCTTAAAGACCAGGGCAGAAGTAAATGAAATAGAAATGAAGAAGACCCAGGCAAAGATCAATAAAACTAAAAGCTGGTTCTTTAAGAAGATAAACAAAATTGATAAACCCTTAGTCAGATTCATCAAGAAAAAAAGGAAGATGATGCAAATCAAGCAATTTAGAAATGAAAAAGTTGCAATCACAACTGACAATGCAGAAGTACAAAGGATTATAAGAGAGTACTACAAATAACTATATGCCAATAAAATGGACAACCAGGAAGAAATGGACAAATTCTTGGAAAGGTACAATTTTCCAAGACTGAACCAGGAAGAATTAGAAAATATAAACAGACCTATCACAGGTAATGAAATTGAAACCATAATTAACAATCTTCCAACAAGCAAAAGTCCAGGACCAGATGGCTTCACAGGTGAATTCTATCAAACATTTAGAGAAGAGCTAACACTGATCCTTCTCAAACTCTTCCAAAAAATCGCAGAGGGAGAAACACTCCTAAATTTGTTCTATGAAGCCACCATTACCCTAATAGCAAAACTAGAAAAAGGTATCACACACACACAAAATTATAGACCAATATCACTGATGAATATAGATGCAAAAATCTGAAACAAAATACTAGCAAACAGAATCTGACAGAACATTAAAAGGATCATACACCATGATCAAGTGGGATTTATCCCAAGGATGCAAGGATTCTTCAATATACGCAAATCAATCATTGTGATACACCACGTTAACAAATTAAGGAATAAAAACCATATGATCATCTCAATAGATGCAGAAAAATCTTTTGACAAAATTCAACACCCATTTATGATAAAAACTCTCCAGCAAGTGGACATAGAGGGAACCTACCTCAACATAATAATGGCCATATATGGCAAACCCACAGCAAGTATCATACTCAATGGTGAAAAACTGAAAGCATTTCCACTAATATCAGGAACAAGACAAGGATGGTCACTCTCGCCACTCTTATTTAACATAGTTTTGTAAGTCCTAGCCACGGCAATCAGAGATGAAAAAGAAATAAAAGGAATACAAATTGGAAAAGAAGAAGTAAAACTGTCACTGTTTGCCCATGATGTGATACCATACACAGAAAATCCAGAGATGCCACCAGAGAACTAGTAGAACTAAGCAATGAATTTGGTAAGGTTGCAGGTTACAAAATTAATCCACAGAATTTTCTGGCATTCCTATACACCAACAAGGACAAATCAGAAAGAGAAATTAAGGAAACACTCCCATTTACCACTGCAACAAAAAGAATAAAATACCTAGGAATAAAACTACCTCAGGAGGCTAAAGATTTGTATTCAGAAAACTATAAAATACTGATGAAATAAATCAAAGATGACATAAACAGATGGAGAAGTATACCATGTTGTTGGATTGGAAGAATCAATATTGTGATAATGGCTATGCTACCCAAAGCAATCTACACATTCAGTGCAATCCGTATCAAAATACCAATGGCATTCTTCACAGAATTAGGACAAAAAATTTTACAATTTGTATGGAAACACAAAAGACCCCGAATAGCCAAAGCAATCTTGAGAAAGAAAAATGGAGTTTGAGGATTCAGGCTCCCTGAGTTCAAACTATACCACAAAGCTACAGTAATCTAGACAGTGTGGTACTGACACGAAAACAGAAATATAGATCAGTGGTACAGGATAGAATGCCCAGAGATAAACCCTCATTCCTATGGGCACCTAATTTATGACAAAGAAGGCAACAATATACAGTGGAGAAAAGACAACCTCTTCAATAAGTGGTGTTGGGAAAACTGGACAGCTACATATAAAAGAATGAAATTAGAGCACTACCTAACATTTAACACAAAATGAAACTCCACATGGATTAAAGACTTAAGTGTAAGACCAGACACTATAAAACTCTTACAGGAAAACACTCTTTGACATAAACCACAGCAAAATCTTTTGGATCCCCCTCCTAGAGTAATGGAAATTAAAAAAAATAAACAAGTGGGACCTAATGAAACTTAAAAGCTTTTGCAAACAAAGGAAACCATAAACAAGACGAAAAGACAACCCTCAGAACGGGAGAAAATATTTGCAAATGAACCAACAGACAAAGGATTAATCTCCAGAATATACAACCAGCTCATGGAGCTCAATATCAAAGAAACAAACAACCCAATCCAAAAATGTGTGGAAGACCTAAACAGACATTTCTCCAAAAAAGATATACAGATTGCACACAAACACATAAAAGGATGGTCAACATCACTAATTATTAGAGAAATGCAAATCAAAACTACAATGAGGTATCACCTTATGCCGGTCAGAATGGCCATCATCAAAAAAGCTAGAAACAATAAATGCTGGAGAGGGAGTGGTGAAAAGGGAACCCTCTTGTACTGTTGGTTGGAATGTAAATTGGTACAGCCACTATGGAGAACAGTATAGAGGTTCCTTAAAAAACTAAAAAGTAGAACTACCATATGAACCAGCAATCCCACTACTGGGCATATACCCTAAGAAAACCATAATTCAAAAAGTGTCATATACCACAATGTTCATTGCAGCACTATTTACAATAGCCATGACATGGAAGCATCCTAAGTGTCCATCAACAGATGAATGGATAAAGAAGATGTGGCACATATGTGCATTGGAATATTAGTCAGCCATAAAAAGAAACAAAATTGAGTTATTTGTAGTGAGGTGGATGGATCTAGAGTCTGTCATACAGAGTGAAGTAAGTCAGAAAGAGAAAAACAAATACCATATGCTAACACATGTATATGGAATCTTAAAAAAAAAAAAAGAAAGAAAGTTTTTGATGAACCTAGTTGCAGGGCAGGAATAAAGAGGTAGACATGGAAAATGGACTTGAGGACATGAGGTGGGAGGGCAAATTTGGGGAGAAGTGAGAGTAGCATCAACCTATGTATACTACCGAATGTAAAACATTTGGCTGGTTGAAAGCAACAGCATAGCATAGGGAGATGGGCTCGGTGCTTTGCGATGACGTATATGGCTCGGATAGGGAGGATGGGAGGGAGGCTCAAGAGGGAGGGGATATGGGGACATGTGTATGCATATGGCTGATTTGCTTTGTTGTGAAACAGAAACTAACACAGTATTGTGAAGCAATTATAGTCCAATAAAGATCTATTAAATAAATAAATAAATAAATAAATAAAAGGCAGAAGAGAAGAAGACACAGAGAAATGGAGAAGACTATGTTCCGACAGGGACAGACATCAATGTGATGGGTCAACAAGGCCAAGATTGCCAAGGATTTTCAGCAGCCACTGGAAGCTAAGGGAGAGGCATGAGACAGATTCTTCCTCAAAGCCTCCAGAAGGAACCATCCTTGCAGTTACCTAATATCAGATCTCTGGCCTCCCGAACTATGAGAAAATAAATTTCTGTTTGTGGTAATTTTTTACAGCAGCCTAAGCAACTTACAAACAGTGTTAGCTTACTTTCAGCAGCTTTTGTGTTCCTGGCAGGTATTTTTTTTTCTCCCCCAAAATGACCGAGAATTTTCTCTGTAGTAGATAGAAGCACATTGATCAGTGGATTCCTGCAGTTCCCTGGGAGGCTGCTACAGCCTCATTCATCTTCTCATTTCTGATTCGTAACTTGTGCAATGGTACACAGTCCTTAAACCATCTCTGAGTGCTCTGTAACTAAATTCCTTTACAAAATTATCACTATTAATCATTTCCTTCTTTTTTTAGATCTCCAGAAATATTTAAACAATGTGGGAGAAGCCTTTATCCTAATAGGTAAATGGCTGGAATATAGCTAAATTGCATCAGAAATCCTCTCACTTAGAATAGCCAGCTCATTTATTAGCGTATTAGCATTTTTTAAAAATTTGATCACAAATTATGGCAAAGTTTCTTGGAAGCATTATAGCAAATATACCAATGTAAGATGTGGACTGTGAGAGATACCATTAAAAAACCCACCACCACCATAAATTTCCTTTCTGAACACTGCCTGATAGGGATATTCAGAAAACCAAGCGACAGTATCCAAACACAGTGTTTCATCTTCAGTCTGCTCTCTGATCGATAACGTGTAAACATATAAAGATTGATTGTCTCATGGTAGGTAAATTCCTCAGCTTAAAGTTGTCAACTGAAGGGAACTTAAAGCCAATCACTTTTCAGAGTAGTAAGTATAATTCTAAATACATTTCTCGATTATAATACCAGTACTAATATTATTAGAGGTTCTAATGTCCTGGAGAATTTGCCATGCCAGAAAAACATACTCCTTTCTGAACTGGAATTCTTGCTGCTTTCTCCTTTTTTCAGTTTATCTGGTAGTGGGATTAGACATCTCCAGATTCCTCAATCTGAACTTTCTGTTCGAAAGTTGGATAAGACTTAAGACAAGTAAGAATTAGAGATGGGAATATTTAGGAGGGGGATATTTAGGGGGTGTGGAGCTGAGTATCCTTCTAGGGTATCTGGAGATGTTTTAAATTATGAATCATAGACTGTTGTGGCTGGAAGAGTCCTAAAATATTGTGTCTTCTAATCTCTCAGTGTTAGAGGGACAAAATCGAGGTCTGTTTTATGAGAGGACTCCTACAGCTCATCTGAGAACCAGGGTCTAGGATAATTCCATGTATAGTTACATCCCGCCTTTTCACATTAAAGCTTTCACAGCCTCCAGAGGCATGGTACGGATGAGTGTGGGTACAGAAAGCCACAAGATAAATGTGCTCCTTTTCCTTGAGTTCTATTTTGAATTTAAAACTTGGGGACAGTCTTTTGGAGTTTTACGTTCTTTAAAATATCTATGTGAACAAATTATATTCTTTGAAATATGTATGCCAGCAAAGTAAATAGTTTTCTATTTTTCCAGGTTGCATAATATTGTGTTTGTTGGTAAATGTACAGAGAGCTGCCAATTTTTATGGTCAGAAACTACTTAGAAATTTTGGTAATTTTGTATTGTCTTAAAACAGGACATTATTATCATTACGACTACAGAATATACTATTGTTTCCAGAATGTCTGATTCCTCAGTAAATGTTCTGCAACTCACAAAAGAACTTGAAAAGTAAAACAAAACTTTCATCATCTGAACTAGCGTGGGTTTCAAGATTTTTAATGGTGTACAGATTTAAAATTGTAACTCAGAGTTGCATTTCATTAAATATTTTGATTGAAACACATATAATGACTGCACTTAATGCTATCGCCTATGAAAGTGAATTTTCCATAACAAGGTCAAAATTGATAATTTAAATATAACTTTAATTGAAATCATTTTACGTTGTATCTTGGTTGTTGCAGATAGGAAGTTTAAAGCATCTAGTGAAAATGCAAAAGTAAATGAAAATTGATAAGAATCTGAAATTAAGTTTGTGGTTAAAAAAACTTTCCCAGAGCTCAGTATAAATCTGACAGCAGAGATGAGGTTAAGGGCTCACAGTTAATATAATAATACTTAATGTGCACCAGGTACTAATCTCAGCAGAAGCACAAGGAAGATATTATTATCATCCCCATTTACTAATAGCAACATTGTCATCACAAATAGTGAATGGTGGTTAATTAGCACTAGCGAATCTAAAAATCTTGATATTTAGTTGAAAATGAGCTCATTAGTTTGAAGATGCCACATCATATTTGTGAAGGAACGACTTGAACAATACTGCATGATCATTTCTTGCAACTATATATATATATATATATATATATATATATATATATATAAATCTAGTCTATCTCTCTGGAAAAATACAGTGAATTCAATTTGTAAAACCTACCCTCACTGAATCTAATAAATGACTCAAAATAACTTTTAAAAAGAAAGAAAAAAATATAGGGAATAAAAGAGCAGACTTTAACTTCAAGGAGTGGGGAAAAAATATGTAACTTCAACCATACAAGTTATAAAGTGTTGTCAAGGAACAGAAAGTGTCAATTATCTCCCTGTTACTTTTCAGCCTCTCCAAAATGAACTGAGTGAGTGTGTGCTGGCATGGGTAGAGTCGTCAGAAAGGAAGGGAAGAGCAGGGGTGGTGGAAAAAGGGACAAGAGGCTTATGCCTCTCTAGAGAAATAACCCTTTTCATTACTAACAGTGATGGGTCTACGTAGACCTTAACTACTTGAGCTTTCTATTTTATCCTCTGGACAAGGGGGAAGGCTGAAAAGACAGTTATTAAACAGAATGTTATGTGTCCAAGCATAATTGGCCACTTAAGAGAATGGAGAAAAGTTGAAGGGAAGGGGACAAAAAGAAAGACAAGAACCACCGAGGTACTGTTAGCTCTGGGGAAACACACATAGAAAACAACCTGAAGTACCAATTTCTCTCTTTCATACCCCATTATGGCTGGTACAAAGCCGGTTGGCGTCTGAGTAGAGGGCATAAAGCTCTGAAAAGCACAGTAACTGCCCAAAATTGTTCTCTCAGACTGAAGAGAATGACCAGCGGAGTCACAGGGGACTCTTCCTGAGTTGAAGTAATGATCTAACACCCGAGGGCAGTGCCCCATGAGAAGTCATTGAAATAGTCTCCTTGTTTCCCCCCATAACTCTCTTGCCCCTCTCACTCCATAGCACTTGGATGGACAAACCACAACCCTAGTTAATTTTAACTCTCCCCCTATCTTATAGCTGACTAGCCTTCCGTGTGGCCTGACAGTCATGCCCCATTTCCCTTGTCCATTCACTTCCGCTGTCTTTTCAACACCTCACACCTCTCCTCAAATCACCATCTTTTCCTTTGTCCTCTTTGCTCAGCTCATGGCCTTTCTTTCTCCTCCATTGGCTAAAGTAATCAGAGGAAAACTTTACACACACCAACTGGACATCTATCTCCCGCATCACATGAATCCATATATTGTCCCATCTCACTTAGGTAAACTGTCCATGCCCCGCACCCTAAGCCAGACCTTCTGACTTCCTGCTGTGAATGAGATTGTGTTCTTTCTTATTCACTTAAGGACACCATTTTAGTGGCTTTCCCTTCTTTTCCCTTCATTTTCAATTGTTCCCAGTCTACTGGATCATTTCTATCAGCATGCTGTTTTCTTTTTTCTCCTCTTAAAGAATTATCTTGAGTCCACTTCCTGCAGTCCAGCTACCGCTCCAAATTCTTCGCTTCCATTTGTAGCAAATCTTTTTGAATGAGTTGCCTCTGTTTGCTGCCTCCCACCCCTCCCATCTTATTTTCTCTTAACTCACTGTGATAGAGCTTTTGTCTCAGCACTAAACTGAAACATTTCTTGACAGGACACGAATGACTTTCTTCTTGCTAAATCCAGTGATCAGTTTCTGCCCCTCATCTTACTTGACATTATGACACTGAATTCATGCCACTTGCTTCTCCTGGTTTTCTTGCTATTTCACTCAATACTCATTCTTAGTCTCCTTGCATGTTCCCCTTCTTTTCCTGATGTCTGAAATTCAGAGTGTTCCATGTCTCAGTCCTTGGTATCTTTCCTACATTTATTCTCTATGTGATATCATCCAGCTCCGGATTTAAACATCATTTATACAAATAACACTCAAAGTTAGTTTTTTAGCTCAGACCCTCTTCTGAATTCCACACTTATGTATAATTGCTTCCTTGATTGCTACACTTGGATGTCTAATAGATTTCTCAATTGTAAAATCCCTAAAACTAGAGTTGAGAACTCTCCATCCCAAGCCTGCTCCCTCTGTAGTGTTCCCCATTTCTCTTTATCCAGTTCTTCAAACATAAAACCTTGAGATCCTCTTGACTCTTCACTTTCACAACCCATATCCAATCCATCAGGAAACGCTTTTGGCTCTGCTTACAAAATACTCTGTCAAAATAAAACAAAAAAAAAATTTAAAAAAAAAAGAAGAAGGGGACTTCCCTGGTGGCACAGTGGTTAAGAATCTGCCTGCCAATGCAGGGGACATGGGTTTGATCCATGGTCCGGGAAGATCCCACATGCTGTGGAGCAACTAAGCCCGTGAGCCGCAACTACTGAGCCTGAGCTCAGAGCCCACGAGCCACAACTACTGAGCCAGCAGGCTGCAACTACTGAAACCTGTGAGCCTAGAGCCCATGCTCCTCAACAAGAGAAGCCTCCTCAGTGAGAAGCCCGCGCACCGCAACGAAGAGAAGCCCCCGCTCGCTGCAACTAGAGAAAGCCAGCGTGCAGCAACGAAGACCCAATGCAGCCAAAAATAAATAAATAAATAAAATTAATAATAATAATAATAATAAATACCCTGCTCCATCACTAATACCTTCAAGCAAAGTCATATCTCTAGACTGGATTAATATAGTAATTGCATAATTATTTTCCTGCTTTTATCCTTGTCTTCTGCAGTCTGTATTCAATACGGTAGAGTGCTCCTTTAAAATAATATTTTGAAGTAATGATAGATTCACAGAAACTTACCAAAAAATATGTACAGGAGGCCCCATGTACCAGCTGCAGATGGTTATATCTTACATAAATATGGTTTATAAAATTCTATCAAAACACTGGTATAATGCACAAAGCTTATTCAGATTTCATTAGTTTTATGTGAACAGAGTGCTTCTTTTAAAACATAAATTAGATTCAGTGTTTTGCCCAAGTCTCGCCTTTTCACAAAAGTCTACTCTAACCTTGTTGTTTAAAATCACAAACTGTCCTGCAAGCTGATAATCCCTTTTACCTTGTACTATTTTTCCATAATAGTTGAAATCTTTTAACATTTTGTATTATGTTTGTTTTCTATCTTCTTGCACTAGAATATAAACCATGTGACCCAGAATAATTTTGGTTCTGTGCAATAATATATTCCAGGTACTTAGAATACTACTTGTTTTAAACTCAATTCATGCCTCTCAAATACTTGAGAGAATAATTGCACACTTGCAGCTGGGGCTTTTGTTTATGCCCTTTATCTTTATTTGTTTTGAAAGACTTGTTCTTTCTCCCTAGAGTATATAAAATTTTATGTTTATTAGTTCATTAACTACTGCTCATACGAGTCCAATGTTATCGTCTCTTGCCAACTCCACACTCACGGTGTCATATCATACTGAAGGCTTGAAATGGCCATGATGGGAATATTTATAAGAGCTAAATCAGCAAACATTTCAAGTCAGCACTCTGTACCCTCAGCAGTTGTTAAACATTTGCCAGCACTCCACTGAATCTAACCAGTCAATTCAGCACCAATTAAAATTCTTTTTTTAATTAATTTATTAATTAATTTATTTATTTTTGGCTGCATTGGGTCTTTGTTGCTGCGTGCGGGCTTCCTCTAGTTGCAGCGAGAGGGGGCTACTCTTCATTGCAGTGCACGGGCTTCTCATTGTGGAGGCTTCTCTTGTTGTGGAGCACGGGCTCTAGGTGCACGGGCTTCAGTAGTGGTTGCACACAGGCTCAGTAGTTGTGGCTCGCGGGCTCTAGAGCGCAGGCTCAGTAGTTGTGGCGCTCGGGCTTAGTTGCTCGGTGGCATGTGGAATCTTCCCGGACCAGGGCTTGAACCCGTGTCCCCTGCATTGGCAGGCGGATTCTTAACCCCTGCACCATCGGGCAAGTCCTAAAATTCTTAATTAAAATTGTTTTCCATATCAACTTTTTGTTATTGTATAGATGAGTGGCTCAAATGAGAGCATATATTTTCCTGGTGAATTTCCTATACATTACAATATGCATATGCAGTATAAGTTATTTCACGGGTTCTTAGGACAGTGTCCAGCTGGCTTAGGTTTATTAACAAAATTCTCAGATATTTTGTTTACCTAAGATTCACTCCTACAGACATTTTGTCCAAGGCATTGCAGTAGATGCACACATCAAAAGGTTAAGCATAGGTAGATGAAGAAGGGAAAAAATAATAGCAAACGCATAAAAGTGTTTTAAGGACTAGTCGTTTAAGAGTATTATCAGCAAATAATGATATTAAAAGGAGAAAGGAGATTTTCTTCATGGTCTCAGATCAAGTTATTCTGGAGTTAAATAGTTGTCTTTCCAGGTAAATAGACGTAGCGAGCTACTGCAATGTGTATAGCCCTTTTCTGGAAGATATTATGGCCATTGTCTTTTCAAGTTAACAATGATCCCAAGAACTTGCAAGAACACGTGGAGAGGAAACTTATACTAAGGACTCCTTAAGAGATTATTTTACATCTTTTCCTAGTGTAGTTGTATCATTAGAATATTCTTCTTAGGGTGTATTTTAAAATCCAAGTGTATAGATTTCAACTAGCATATAAGGTGCTACAGTGTGACTTTTTTTTAGCAATAGTTACCCTTTTTTTTTCAGTCTCTTGGTAGTTTTATTAAAATTTTCACGCAAGTAGATGTGAACTTCTGTCTCTTGATGACTAGTTCTCCAAATGTTTTATTCAATACTGCTGTAGGTGTTTCTTTTCTGCTGCTGACTACAATTTAAGTAGAGCATCTTCTGTATCGCCTGAGGAATTGCATTAATAGCAATGTCAACTTCTGGAATTTCAAAATACTATTTTTTGCCATTGTGTCCGGAGGTGAGAGTAGAAAACTTTTTATGTAAAATGTTCTAATAAGTTTTTGTTTCCCTGATAGAAGCCCACTGAGCAACAACCAGACAAAATATATATACATATATAGGAAAATATAGCAGGAAAAATTTGCTGATTAACTCTGTTTCTTTGTGTATCTTTTTTAAGAATCAGAGCAATGGTTAATTCAACCTTACCTGAATATGAGAATCATGTGAGGAGCTTTTTAAAAATCCTTATTTAAAAATCCTTATGTCTGAGATCCACCCCAGACCAATGCAATCTGTATCACTGTGTTTTGGGCCCAGGCATCAGTGTATTTTAAAAATTACTCAGGTGATCGTAAGATGGATCCAGGTTTGAGTACCGCTGGTTTAAAAACAAAACTGTTGTGGTTAGACAAAGATAAAGCTCTTTTGCTGATTTTAAGTACTATATGTAGCTAAGGGAAATGTTAATTATCAAATTTAATTTTGTATCATTTACAGATGGTTCTCAACTTACGATGGGTTAATTTAATGATTTTTTGACTTTATGGTGGTGCAAAAGAAATATATATTCAATAGAAACTGTACTTTGAATTTTAGATTTTGATCTCTTTCCAGGCCAGCCATATGTAGTACATTACTCTCCCATGATGCCAGGTAGCAGCAGTAAGCTGTAGCTCTCACTCAGCCATGGGATTGCAAGGGTTAACAACCCATGTAATTAGAACCATTCTCTACGCATACAACCATTCTGTTTTTTCACTTTCGGTAAATGTTCAATAAATTACACGAGATATTCAATACTTTACTATAAAATTGTTTTTGCGTTTGATGATTTTGCCCAGTCGTACGTTAATGTAAATGTTGTGACCACATCTTCATTAGGCTATGCTATGCTATGATGTTTGCTAGGTTGGGTGTATTCAATGCGTTTGTTTGTTTTTTTGCGGTACGCGGACCCCTCACTGTTGTGGCCTCTCCCGTTGCGGAGCACAGGCTCAGCGGCCATGGCTTACGGGCCCAACCGCTCTGCAGCATGTGGGATCTTCCCGCACCGGGGCACGAACCCGTGGCCCCTGCCTCGGCAGGCGGACTCTCAACCACTGCGCCACCAGGGAAGCCCAATTTTGAGTTTTAAATGACATAAGAAGATCAAACACTTTGCAATCTCCAAAACACTCTACACATGCAAACTTTAATTCATAGTACTAATAGTACTCAATGCATAAATCGAGTATAGATTCTAAGAGAATTATTATGAGGAGTTCCACACAGGGCAAATTGCTGTCTGCTGTAGTTGAAGGTGGCCGTGAGAAGTTTTGCAGACAAGGTGGCAGGTAAACTATGGCATATATTATGCTTGAACTTCATTTGACATTGAAGGGAATGCTGGCAAAAAGAAAATAATGAGAAAAGGAAGGACTCTGGAATCATGAGATACCGTGGGAATTGGATGTCTATATATTGAATTGTAAATATGCAAGGCACAGAAAATAAATATCTCTAGGTACGTTTGGATCATATTTTGAGACATCTATGATGCCAATTGTGCTTCGATTCAAAGACAAAAGGAAATATTGAATGATGATGATGTGTTTGAAGTCTGTTTAGGATGGAACAAAGGAACAGGAATCTACTGGGCACTAGACACTTTGCTAGACACACTATTTCAAGGTCTGTATCATTATTCCAATTTCAAGTATTAGAAAACTGAGCCACAGAGAGGTTAAATATATGCCCAGGGACATTCAGCCAAGAGTTCTGGAGCCAAGACTCAAATCCAAATTTATCTGGCTTTAAATCTTTCCATTACTCCATGGGGCCTTTGCAATTAATCTGACAAACACATGTTGAGTTTTTTGGAATAAAGAAGCAAAGAGGCAGTAAAATCACAAGGGAAGCTTATTCAAGATGCAACAGACACCTAAAGAGATAGGAAGTAAACTAAAAGTGTTCTATTTTTTTATGTAGCATTCTTTAGGACCCATTAGCTTGCTTCTTCTATTTTCTAATCATTGCCAATTTCAATTTACTTTTCAATTTACTTTTATGTCAGAATTATATGAAAGGATTTAAATTTTCCTTGAAAATCATGTACACATTCAGAATATTCCTAACTGAACATTTCTGAAATGTAGCTACTTTAACTCTCATGGCATTGAATATTATGTGACTCAGCCAAACATGAGAGGATTCACAGGGAGCGAGTACTTTAGAGGACCTCTGGGACGACTCATGCACTAGAGCAGGTGCTAGAAAGACAAGCCAGAATCTCCTCTCTCAATCCCCAGGTAGATTTCCTCCATTTCAGCATATATCAAAAGTGTTTGCACAACAGAATTACTCCTGCTTTTGGGCTTAGTACCACCTTACTTTTTAGATGATGCTGAGAGTGATGGAAAAGACAACCTAAAATGTGTTCTCTTTGTTGTGGTTAATAACATTAAATTACTTCCTCGTAAGATGGATATGCTAGTCAGAAGGCAGCCATTGGTATCCAGTGTTCTTCTCTAAGTTTTCTGCCCTAGTAGCCAAGGCAAGCATTGTTGACTCTGCAATTAGCCCTCTATTTCAGAATTGCCTCGTCATGATCCTCCTTTGCTTTCTAGGAGACCCAATAGTTTGTGCTGAGCATATGTCCTAATCCCTTATCCCAAGGGTTAAAGCAGCTGTTTTAACCTGGCTGCCTGGCATTTCAGTTGCCAATTTTTTTTGGAAGCCGGACCTTTGTCCCATTACAAATACGTATTAACAGTGAATTGATCTCCCGGTTCACAGCTGCCTGCCTGTCTGGCTTCCTGCTTGGATTTCTCAGCCCAGAATCTGTCACTGTGCTCTCATACTTGAAGTTCCAGTATTAGCTCAAATATGACTGAAACGATGTCTTTCACTCAACTACTATCTATTCATCTAGGTGTCACTTCCTTGGTATGTCTTGTACTAGTGGGTAGGTTGGACATAGTTATGCATCCTTTCTTCTCTTTGCTGTCCCAGTGTATTTTTGCTTTTGTTTTTTGACCAAGCCATGTGGTTTGCAGGACCTTAGTTCCCGTACCAAAGATCAAATCTGTGCCCCTTGCAGTGGAAGCACAATGTTCCGCCCACTGGGCTGCTGGGAATTCCCGCCCAATGTTGTTTTGGACAGACAGTTGATTATAATCAAAAGTTAGGAATGTTTATGATGATAGGTAATAGGAACAAATTCAGAAAAGCAATTGAGTTACAAAATAAGTGTGTGTTCCTATAAAGATACTAGAACACAGCAGTAGGTATTTCACAATCCAGTGCAATTTGGGAATCCAAGCAGATACGTAGACAGTTTACGTAAGGGAATTCTGTTTAAATAATACAGGGCTAAGGCAAGATATCTGGAACCCTCTGATGTTCCATGTACGATCTCCATCTATAGAAGATTGGCTGGAAAAGTCAAGACTTTAGTCTCAGGGAGGTTGGACCCAAAGAGTTTACTGGGACGTGAATAGAAGAGCAAGATAAGGCTCCAGGTTCTAAACTAGATTGTGAAGTGGGAATTGGATTGTGGGTAAACTTCAGATGTCAAGATGTTAAAAATGGAACTTGAGAATTGGAAAAGGAGCAAGTTGAGTTGATGGTGATTCATCTGAATATGAATCAGAGCTTCTTAAATTGTCCCAGACCAAGATCATCACTGAGCCTCGGCTCATGGAAAATGCAGTCACAGAAATAGAGATTTTGGCTCTTAATTCATTAATTTATTCCTAGCGGTCTCCCACTAAGAATATTCCAGTGTAAACTATGACCAGTAAACTGTTAAAAAGTGACGTGAATAATTTTGAAGGCTGTTGTTTTCTCCAGGGCATTTATAAATGATTACTGATTGTGTATTCCTATGCCTATGTGAAATGAAAAGCCCATCTTCAGGTGGTATCTGTGAAGTTCTGTGGAAGTCCTGTGTATAAGAAACCAAATTTTTCTTCTTCCCCTTAAGTTTTATCATGGAGCCAAGCTATGTTTAAAATAGTCTATTGGGATATATTATTCCAGGATTTACACATCTATATATGTATGTCTCTGTAGGTATGTACAGAAGGGTCTGAATCTACATCTATAAACAAGAGGAAGTAAAAGGTGTTCTGCTAACTTAGAATAGTGCTTTATCATCCCCAGAAAAGGATTTGGGAGTAAGGAGTCAGCTTCATGTCTCTTTTTAATATAGCACCTGGTCTCTGAAGTAGTATAAGTTTCTGCCAAGGTACACATCAAAGCAATTACTGTAATTTGTTGTATTTTAGGAATAGTTGTGATTATTTCAATCCCAATATTTATTGCAATTCTATTGTTCCAGCTTTGTAATAAATTGAATGCTGTGCAAAAATGAAAATGTGCATTTTCTTCCATAGGGAAACCTTCAATTTAGCAAGGGACACAGAATAACAAATTAACTTTGATCACAGTATTGAAAATGCTGGCAAGATATATAATGAAAAATATTTATATATAGGAATCTGTACGGGCTTCAAGCACGTTATAGTGCGTACACACACACACACACACACACACACACACACACACCCAGAGAATCTCAACAAAAAGACAAACAACCCAGTTAAAAAATGCTCCAATGGCCAATAATCACGTGAAGAGGTGTTCAAGATCATTAGTCATTAGTAAATGACTACTCAAGTGCAAATCAAAACCATTTTATATCCATAGGATGGCTTTAATTAAAAAACTAAAAAATAACAAGTATTGGCAAAGATACAGAAAAACTGGAACCCTCATACGTTGCTGATAGTGACGTAAAATAGTACAGCCCTGTGAAAATCTGTTTGGCGGTTCCTCAAAACGTTAAACATAGAAATACCATATGACCCAGCAATTCTCCTCTTAGGCGTATACCCAAGAGAACTGAAGCATGTATTTGAACAAAAACATGTATACGCTAATGTTCATAGCATCATTATTCATGGAAACAGCTCAAATGCACATCAGCTGATGAATGAATAAGCAAAATGTGGTATATTCATAAAATGGAATATTTTTTACCTGTAAAGAGGAATGAACTACTGACACATGCTACAACGTACATTAACTTTATGCTAAGTGAAAGAAGTCAAACACAAAGACAATACATTATATAATTCCATTTGTATGAAAAGTCCAGGGTTTTGGGGTTTCTTTTGGGGATGGAGAAAATGTTCTGGAAATAGATAGTGGTGATGGTTGCACAGCATTGTGAATATACTAATGAACCACTGAATTGTATACTTTAAAATGGTTATTAAAGTGGTAAATTTGTGTTGTGTGAATTTTATCACAATAAAAAAATACAGTCACATACATATAAAACTAAACAGGATTTACTGTATAAAGAAACAAATGTATAAATACAAATGAAAGTATAATTTATAAAATACAGGCATGATGCATTTGATGGGCGTCTAAGAGTGAATTTTTTAAGAGTGTTTCAAAAGCTCATTTGTAAATTAGTTTTCTGGGAACTGGAACATGTTTTATGATGATTCAAAAATCACTGAGTCTTAGGAGGTAGGCAGGAAAGATTATATTCAAATGCTAGGAAATAATATCCATGCCCTGTTTCCTAATAGGAAACTAAGAATCTTTTATTTCCCACATTTTAATTTCAAGCTGTTTTTATCACTGTTATTTAAACTGATTGAGTATTGAAATGACAGCAGTATTTGTTAGGTGTTGTTTTCCTCTCATTTAAATATATAATTCTGAGATTTCTTAGTGAAAATTATATTTTGATAACTATGAGAACATTATGTTAGTAGATTGAATACATATATTTTATTATATTTATATATAATTTTTAAGTCTCATAATATTTGTGTTCTTCCATGACATTATTTCATGCATTAAGATTCTTTTGTTACCATCTTAATATGATGAAACTCCTGAAAATTATAAAAATTTTGACAAAACATAATTTAAAATACTTTTCATAACATCTAAACTTTTTTCTTAATTGATATAAAATAAGTTGAGCTTTATGTATGTTTAGAAAATTCTCTCTAAAAATGCCTGCAAAATACTAAGATCTATAGTTTGCCTCTGAATGGATTCTATTTTTCTTATTTATTCAGCAGGGCTATTATTAGTTAATAGACTGATTCTTGAAAAATGCACTGTGTATTGTTAAGTTTAACAAAGAATACCTATTTTTTTTAAAAAACTAAGACTATTTCATTAATTTAGAAGTTACGTTATCAAAAGAAACAGGGAAGAAGCATGCTACCTATTCATTTATTTGCACATTAATTCGCATAATACATAGGCAGTGTCCCCATTCTTGGTCAAAACATACTTTTTCCTGTTTGTTTGGGGTTTTTTTGGTCCTGCAGTGCAGCTTGTGGGATTTTAGTTCCCTGATCAGGGATTGAACCTGGCCCTGGGCCGTGAAAGCACCGAGTGCTAACCACTGGACTGCCAGGGAGTTCCCCTGTTTCTTTTTTTGTGATTGCCTTTTCCAATTAGATAGCCCTTCAAAAATGGTAAAGAACATTTTGCATGTTTGTCTTAAAATTTAATATCTGGTGATATTTATATTTTAAGAAGTCTTTGTTTCTGGACTGTATTATATAACCACAGTAGCATATGTAAATAATTTGTGTGTTTTCTATTTCTTATAGATTCTACAAAGAAATTAAAAGACGTTCTTGAAGAATTCCATGGTAATGGTGTGCTTGCAAAGTATAATCCTGAAGGGGTAAAACCTTTTTTCTTTATTTAAGTTTCATATAGATGTTTGGGGGAGGGATTTCTTAATAAAGAATCCTTGGAAATAGATGTTCATATACAAAATGAAATTCATAATGAAATGCTATTCTGGAAGATACATTAAATGGTGTACTACTTTTTTCACTCAAAAGCATTTTGCTAATGAAAAGAACATTTCTATATTGTGTGCTTGGAAGTGTATAGATTATTTATAATGCATGCTAGGTTCTTTTCCTAAAAGTCAGAAAACAGTTTTAGATAGAACAGGAGAGAAAGTGTGTCTGACTCTCTCTCTCTCTGACATACAGATGTTAACCCCAAATGAACATTGGCATGGGGCAGGCAGTATTCCCTTGACTGAAGAAAGATTCTGTGATGGCTTTAAGTGGTCTCTTACTTTAAAGAGCAGGCTTGGCTACAAAGAGAGGAATTTTTTTCTCCTTATCTTGTTTTAGCCTGTTACCAATAAGCTTATGAATCTCTCCCTGTAAAAACTTGATGTCCTGTCAATTGCTTTGAAGCATCTTGCTTGAATGAATGTCTTTCCCTCCCTAATTATTTGTTAATAACCTTGTCTTTAAGACAAGGTTAGCTGAGAAATGTTACATATTAAATGTTTGATCATCATTGCTGTAAGTTCTTTTGCAGCTTCACCAAGTGACAGTTGGGTTGTATGGGAGCTAAAAGAAACTGCCCTTTGTAGAAGACTCTTTTGCCTGGATATATTATCTAGCCATTCATTAGATAGATTTGTTTGCTGATTAAAATGTGATCTGTTTTTTGTTTTCGTTACCATTGTGGTTTTGAATGTTTACAAAAGCACAGTTCTTGGCTATCCTTAATATTTAACTTCTCTGGGATTTATAGAACTAACATTTTAGTCAAAACCGAATCTCTAAATTCTGACCTCAAAATGTTCATATTGTTTTATAATTTCCTTTTAGTATTTCCAGTACTTACTATTCTTACTCCAATATTTACTATTTTTCCATCCATATTTTTATTCTGTCTGCATTCTAATACACAATTATACTTTTTAAAGCTCTTTAACCTAAGATTTATTTTCTTTTTTAAAAATAAAGTTAATGTTTAGTGCCTACAAATGATGCAGAAAATAGACAATTTAAAGCTACTCCCATTTGCCTATATCATGAGGGAAAAAAGCAGGCATCTGGCCTACATTTTCCTCACATTTCATTTTCCTAGATGCTTTAGAGTGAGAGAAAGAATGTTGGCAGATAAATTGGTAGAACTGAAAATCTCGAAGACCAAGAAAGCAGGGTTGGAAAGGTAAAGATGACAGCCTTACTGAATTGCTGTAAGACCCCAAAAATTCATTAATATTTACATTTCCCAATCATAGTTGAAAACATGCATGTTATCTAATCTACATACAGAGAGAAAAACAGTTTTTTCCCCCTAAAGATAGCTGTTGGCTATAAATTCAGTTGGAACGTGATCTTGTTTGTTTCAATTATTTCTTATTTAAAGGACTCTCAAGACTTAGTCTTACTGATATTATATGTTTCATGGGGATTATCAGTCACCATGTACTGGATTTATTGAGGTAATTACTAGATTCATTGTTAGACACACATATGATGTCAGCCTTTTCAATAATGTAATACCTCTCCATAAGTGCACAGGTCTGCTCTTGAAGTGCATTATTAAAATAATGACAGTTGAAAAACAAAAAAGTTAGATCTCATTAGGACCCAAAAGTATTTCTAATTTAAAAGTGAAATCACTCTCAAATTTTAAAGCTGATAGGTATTTTCCCGTCAGGAGAAAAATTTAAAGTTTTTATGAGTCTTTTAAACACTAGTACGTATTTTACAGAAGCTAATAGGAAATATTTAGGAATATTCAGTTTTAGAAATAAATCTTTAAGGCCTAGAGATTCTGTTGAGTACATGCCTTCATCAAGTTTATAAAAGGTTACTTTAATAGTAGGAAATAATTCATACTGTCAACTCACATGTGCAGTTACCACTCACTATTGACTGGTCAAGTTGAGCCCAAAGTAGGCATAGACGAGTGACTACCTAATTGATGTTCAGTTGTACAAGAAAAGTGATTAATCTAGTCTTGCTTTGGAGTAAGTGACTAATACTTTGTTTTCTAAAATGGAGGTGGCTTGTATCATCCATATAAAATGTATTTACAAAGAGAAAACAACCTAAATATCTTTTAAAATTGCTTCTCCCCTTTACAAAGTAAAGCTGCTTAAATAGTAGATGCATTATTTTTCTTATGATTCACTTGAACTACTGAATTATAAAAGCTCTGTGTATAAAAGCTTAATCCAATGAAAATGTGACCTGTTTAAGTCTATTTGAATAGAGGAGAAATATTGTGTAATATATGGATGACTCATTTATTTTTAATTCCTATGAGGAAATAAATGACAGACTCATAAAATATAAATTTAAACAATGGCTTTAAAGATTCTTTAAGAATAAAAACTTGAGAAAGGTGTTGAGATAACCAAACAAATATGATTATAAAGTTTTTAAGTAAAGAAACTCATCTTAAGAAAAGTAAAATGGGGCTTCCCTGGTGGCGCAGTGGTTGAGAGTCCGCCTGCCGATTCAGAGGACACGGGTTCGTGCCACGGTCCAGGGAGATCCCACATGCCGTGGAGTGGCTGGGCCCGTGAGCCATGGCCGCTGAGCCTGCATGTCCGGAGCCTGTGCTCCACGACGGCAGGGGCCACAGCAGTGAGAGGCCCGCGTACCGCAAAAAAAAAAAAAAAAAAAAAAAAAAGTAAAATGACTTTCCCAAGATTAACCATCTAGGTTTGTGACAATAACTGTAGTTGAAATCTGGTTGTCTGGGATCCCAGTCTAAGACATTTCCTCTTCACTTAATTGGCTAGGCCATTAGAATGAGAGGGAAGACCTGAGGAGATGAGAAGGATAAGGGGAAGGGAAAGGTATTTCACATGCACTGAATGACATTGCCTGTCATTGCAAGCATTACATTGCTTCTGTAATGAGCACAGCATTGTTCCATTGCACATAATTATTACCGACTCATGCTCTACAAGGTAAGAGATGCCTATCAGTTTCCACCTAATCTTATGTGGACAATATAAAGAGTACGATTACAGGTAGATTGTAGTGGCCATCCAGTCCTTGTGAGAAGGTTCATAGTAAAACACACTCAGAACATCTCAGATGTAACTGATTCATGAGAGTCATCGAATTTTATACTATGAGAAAGAATCAGTTTGGCATTGCATATATAAATATTTTTTCCCTGGATTCCAAATTCCACACCAAATTATTTCATTGACATCTAAATAGATGGGAAGAAATTAAGCAGTGGCTTATGTATAGAAAGATATTAGTCTTTAAAGGGGTGGAGAGAGGCTGGGTATGTTATTCTAATAGAAGGAAATAGGAGTGGGGAACAAGTATAATCAAATTTATCTATATATATGCTGTTATATTTTCACATTCTTCTCTGGAAGGTTTTAATTATACTGTATGTGTTATTCATTATATTTATCTCATGTCAATTAGAACTGTTTGCTTATTACATTCTAAGATTGATTGATTCAGTGATTCTCAAATTTTAGCTGGCATCAGAATCACCTGGGGGGGTCTTCTTAAAACAGAGGTTGTTGCCTCCTCACCTTAGTTTCTGGAATGGGGCTCAGAATTTTCTGTTTTCATCAGTTTCCCAGCTGATGCTGAAGCTGCTATTTTCGAACCACATTTTTAGACCCATGGATCTAGGGTATGCTTTAAAATCAATGTGTAAACTTGACTTTTTAGTTAAATTATCAGCAATATGAGATGATAAGTATAAATTATCTTACCTTAACGCATGTATTCTTTCTTTCCTTGCATGCGCAGAAACAAGACATTCTTAAACAAGTAAGACATTTTCTTTTCTATTAAAATCTGTCCTTTCTTTATTCTGATGTGAGCTATGAATTTCTTATCTGTATCACTGAGCTATACTTCTGTACCAATAAGGTTCGTATAATATACAATATTAACTGTAATACTTATAAAGTTATAAGTGACTGGTTTTTGTTTAAATTAAAGACTCAAATGGAGGAGCTGATTCCTCAGTAGAATCAAAAAGGGTCCAGAGTGCCGGCTTCAGTTTTGTAGACTCTTGAACTTAATTTTCTAATTTCACCAAAATAGAATCAGGCTCTGGTAAAATGATCTATTTAATGAAAGTCTTAACTTATTATTTTACAGTGGGAGATTTAATAATTGCTTTTAAATGAGATGGATAAGGACTTTTTAATTGGTCTACAGTGCTGTTAGAATCTGTGAAGAAAATATGAGTGAAAAGCTCTTGATTTTAGCCCTCCTGGGAAAAAGAGCAATCCATCTGTTGTTTCAACCAGTCTCTCCTAGTAAAGTCCATTTTGTCAAGGAAGTTTTAGGTCCATAATTCTGTTGGATCCCTAGAATTACAACACATTTTTGAGTTCTCTAAATGGAGATGTTTATATCCTGCTGGGAATATATCTTACTAAAGTGCATGAGCTGTCTAAAACCATAACATTGTCTCCCTTGGACAATACTGGCTATGTACTAGTTGCTTCTTATTCACAAGTTTCCCTGTTGTTTCAATGACAACAAGCACTGCAGTTTCATCCCCAACACGTCCCAGTACAATTGATTACATCAGAATGATCTTGACTGACTTAGACACTGGTCCTACATACTACAGTCTCCTAGGATGAAGCACAACTGAAATGGCAACTCATTGACGGTGATGATTTTTACCAGCCCCTTTCACAGGATGGCCTTTCCCTGATCTCATCCCTGACCTCTGTGGAAACCTACTAGCTCCCCCAAAGACTGTCTACATGAGCTTTATGTTGTTAGGAGGCAACTCCTCAGAGTAAACAGTTGCTTTTATTAAGCAGGCCCTAGTTTTTAAAGGGCATTTGTTGAACACCTTACTCAACAAACACTATTCTGCGCAACCTTCATCCCTGCTCCAGGCTGCTTGAAAACTGGTGACAAATGAGCGTCTCTTCTTGGGGTCAGTAGAATGAGCTTCTTCCTTCCTTTTCCTGGCTCAGCCTTTGTTCCATATGCAGTTGTTTAGTAGGGAAGGAATTTCAGTTGCAGAGTAGAAAGAATGTGGAAAGCTGAGGGTAGTCAAAAGGAAAAAGAATGAGGGCATGCATACGTATTACTCTATGTGTGTTCTTTGTTTATCAGTGTTCTGTGAGTGTAGGGTTTTCTTTTTACATTTCCTGTCATTAGATGATTCTTGGCCTAAGGCTGAGTTAAATTTTCATAGCTCCCTGGGCGTACTCTATCTTTGTACTCAGTACTCTGTACTGGGTTTGTGTTATTCAGACAAGTGAGTTGCTTCAACCCCTTAATAAGAAACCTGGGATTTCAGAACCTACATTTTGTAGTGCTGCTGCCTAATGTATATTTTAAATGTCTTTAACAAGGATATTGACACTATTAAAATTATTAGCAATGATATAAACACCCTTGTATTGTAAGGTATAATTGTACTTCCAGAACCAAATTCAACCTTTACCATTAAAGAAAGCACCTGGAAAGTATAACAGAGAAAACATGGTCTTAGGGGTCTTAGGTTTCCAACTGAACTGAGCTCAAATCCATATCTGCCACATATGAGCAGGTCTTGGACAAGTTACTTCATCTCTCCTAGCCTGAGTTTGTTCACCTATAAAATGAAGACAGTATTGTCTCTACTGGGTTGTTAAAAGGGTTAAATTCTAAAGTATATGCAGAATACTTAAGTCTCTGTCTGCTAGGTGTTCCATTGATGTTTTGAGGCAGTGGCTGTGAATCACGCTGTAAGGAGCAACACGATTTCATATGATAGTTCTGGAAAATTTAGGAAAGGTGAAAGGGAGAATATCTGAGACACACCCCAACCAATCCTGTAACCTTGATTTTCTCAGAGCCTCACTTTCCTCATCTATAAAGTAGTAAATATAACGCTGTCACTCTAATGTCTTCCCAATGCTAAATTAATTTCCTTCTACCGTGAGGTATGAGTGGAAGACATGACATGGGATTTGCTTCCCCTGTCAGGCCTGATTGCAATCCAGAGCGCTGTCCTGGCAGTAGTTATGGTGTCTGTTGTATTTGCTCCACCTCTCACAACTGCATAAATGCCAGGACAATTAGTTAGCAAGGAATGGATGTAACATGTTAACCAGTATTTCTGCTTCTCTTCCCTATTACTATCAACACAATTTCAGTCATCTTCCTCCTCTTATCAAAGCTACAACCAGAACACAGTTTTGAAAACGTACCAGCAAATTGAAGAATAAAATGCCTACTACAATTGTTATTAACCCAATTTTGACTGTGTATTACGTATTGTTAAATACATAGTAACTTTTATTTCGCCATGTTGCTTCAGTCTTTATGCCTTGATACTCAGAGAATTGCTCTTGCATAGAATGGAACCACATCCAACAATTTGAGAAAATACTTGCATGGATACTTGTGAGATTAATTAGTTATGTCATAATTAAACAAATCAAGTTGAATAACTTCTTGCAGGTTTCTTTTAATTGCACTGAGGATCAAATCTCAACATTTACAAATAAAACAAACTATTTTATATCTCTGAAAACATCTAGAATTTGAGAACGGACCATCTGCTACATCTATCCTAAATTGAAAGCTTGGATTAATGATGTGACTGCTTCACGTGGCTAGGTGATATCTGTTACAGTTGATATGTCACAGTTGATCCATTTCTCCCTTAGTGTTCTGTAATAAATATACAGAAATTTAACAATAGGTAAATATTTAGGGTATATAAAATACAATTATACTAATTGCTTCCAATTGCTTTCTCTACAGATGAGTTTTAAAAACAAGGTTAAATAATTTGAAAAATAAACTAGTAACTCTCTTGAGTTTAATCATAACAGCTAACTTTGATAAGCAGTATTTAAACATTCTGTGTAGGTTGCTCTTTCATTTCTTTCATAACATTTATTAAATAATTTATATGACTTAAAAATCAGGTTAGAGAAGAAGTGACGCTGGGATCTTCAGGTGATCTTTTTCACTTGTTCAGGGACAAGTAGAGCAAACTCTTTAGGTGCTTGCTACAACTAAAACTTATCTTAAGGTTTGTATGTTGTTTCTGTTTGTGTGTTTTCATCAACAGGAATAGTTGTTTTGAGCAGAAGTACATTTAAGGATATTAGGGGAAAATAAATCTAGAGATTTGTGTAGAAAAGCCTAGAGTGTCTAAGGATTTTAAGGGTTTTTTTTTAATAGGTAAAGGAAATCATGAATGATATTCCTAAGATCAACGAGTTCAATTTTCCACGTAGGAAAATACTTCTAAAGCCAATGTGAACAACAGGCTTAAGTTAAAGAGAAGACCAGGTATGAGTTATTGAAGCAGTCCAATCAAATGATGAAAACTGGGAGGGCAATTGGGATTGTAATAGAGGCTGGGGACAGAGTTAGAACACATTGCAGATATATGGTCAAAAGTAATAGGTTAAAAAAAAAAAGTAATAGGTTACACTTAGTATGTCAAAAAGAGTTACAGTCAACTCAGTTTTCAAGATTGTGGAACTGAGTAGAGGTAGTTATGCCATTACTTTTTATTTTTATACTTTATTTTATTTCCCTTTTTCTCTAATGGCTAGTTTATTGATACACTAGTCGATACATTTGACGGTGATAAACCAGTTGTACTAGGTATGAATATTTAAAAATCAAAATCTGTCTATAGAATTATACTTTGATTAACTATAACATAGTAGCCTTTGAAGTCAGAAATATTTAGGTTCTTGGCACTAACTAGGAGCTTCTGGCTTTGGGCAATTTGCTTGACTTTTCCGAGCCTCAGATTTCTGTCTATAAAATAGGAGTGGTAGTAGCATTTACTTAAGGGGTTATCGTGAGGATTGAAGTATAGCATACACATAACATATTAATACTTAGTGCAGTTCCTGGAACACAATAACATTTAGAGAGTTTCCATTATATGCAACAAACATATTAAGCAAACACCTAATTTTATTTTTCCACTTATGGATAATAGAGTGTATCACTAACTATGAAGATTAAAAGGAGATATTGGAGGCTTTAAGAAAGAGTTTGGCATAAAAGCATGCACTGGTGAGAGATAAATATACAGAAAGTGAGAAAAGCACTTGGAACAAAAATAATTGGGTTGCGTCCCAAATGCATTTATTGCATGTATGTTATATACTGGATATTGTATCTGGACCTGTGGGAGAAATAGAAATGGTTAAGATGATCTTTGCTATCAAAAAGTGTCAAACTATTAAATATATTTTCAAATTGCTGACAAAATGCTTCAACTCAGGGAATTCTTAAGCCCTGAATTCTTAAGTCTTTACCCAGTTGTAAAATGTCAATCCATCACTCTCACATGCTGGCTGAGTATTTCCTAGTCTGCCTTCTACACCTTCCCATCTTGATTTTTCTCCCAATAATAACCCTGGTATATTTGGGCCTTGATGGATTAGAAAGAATAGAATTTATAGGATAGTATATATTTGAAACCATTCCAAATTTTTGGTTATTTTGTTATCATTAGTTTTATTGATTTTATTTTAATCTACAATATTAAATATATAACCATATGCTATTATATTTTAAAGTAATCTCATTTGAGATTTATTAAGTGAAACAGTATATTCCTGCTCAGAAGCTTTTTCTATTTCACAAATTCTTACCATCCTACCTGAATCAGTTTTCTTTGTTGCTAGATTTCCTACAAAGAGGTAATTGAGTGAAATTGTGCTATTTTTTTTCTTCTTTTTTTGCTATTCCAGTGTCCATACTTCAAATATATAAGGAGGACTTACAATGTAAAAGACACTATTTTAGGCACCACGTGATGCAGTGTTGTGTTGGATCTTATAGTCTAGCAAGGAAGAAGAGATACTTGCAATTCTGCCTGCACACATACCTTCATTAAGAGAACTCCCTTTGGAAATTTTCTTTCAAAATAAAGATGCAAGTAAGCAGTCATTAAAAACTGACATTGTTAATGAAAATTGTATATGCATAGCTGTTCCCAAAATCTTTATTGAGTTTTCGAGGAGAAATAATTTTTAGAGCATATGGTGTGTGCCTCAGTAACAGCTCACAGCAGTTCTAGTGACAGCACTGAAACATAGGCAAGACAACGCCCTACTCTGTGAAAGTAGGACGGATTCCTGCTAAGTACAAAATGTAGTTGGATACAGACTCTTGATCACAAGATATACTGAAAATCACGATAAAAATAATCTGCTTAAAATTCTTCTAATCCATTATTTGTATTTCATAATTACTAAAATAACTTGGAGTAGCATTGTTTGTTATTCTTGCCATTTATCGTCTTACTGAAAAACGTGTTTCTAATTTTCTCTTTACTGAGACTTAATAAATGTTAGTTTTAGGTAAAGACAAGTACAACTAATAAATTATGCACCTCTGAGGTAGTAAAAATAATTTCATTTGCCAAAACTAAGCTTTAAAAATCCAATGTGAAATTCACACTTTCACTTTCACTCTTTATCTTTAACAGAAGTTTCTCCATGGCAGTTTTAGGAGACTATCAAGGAGCTCTCTGAAATTTGAAGTAATGAACAATAAATTGCAATACAAAATAAGCATAAACAATGAGACATTTAAAGTGCACAGTTTTCTTCTGAAAGTATTTTAATATAAAAAAATATGTATTTGAAATCTCAGGAAGTTAGCCATGCATGCTACATATTAATTTATACACTTTGGTTCAGTGACCTTTACATCAATGTTCAATTTAATATAATTAGTTAATGATATAAATTAGACAGCAGAATTGAAATGGAAATGGTGAAAGAAAGCCTCTAATTTAAGTTACTGCCTACCTCATTTGATCAGAGTTCTTTTGCCCAGTAGCCAACAGTATTGTACACATAGCAGGTACTCAGTCCATACTTGCTGGTAAATGAATTAAAGTCGTTTCTTTGTGAATGGTTTTAGCTAGTACCTTAATCTATAATAGTTCAATGATTCCTTTTTTCTTTTAAAGATCACTTATTAATCAGCTGTGTATACAAGTTTGTTAGAAAGTGTGAAAATTGGACAATCTTGTGTGATATGAAAGTTGTAAGATCCTATTATATAAAATGATCCTATTATATAAAAGAGTCTTATGATCCTATTATGGGCATATGATCCTGTTAAAATGTGTTAGACCATGTGATCTCCTGCTGCAATCCCTCAAGTAACTGTTCCTCTCTACCTTAAAACCATAATGCTTTATTGACTGTCTAGTACCTGTTACAGGATCAGCCCCCATCCACACACCACCAAAGATCCTATCTCTCTAGTCCTCCCTCAGTCCTGCTCGGGACCCCTGCTTTTCCTCACTAGCTCCTACAGCAAATCCTCTACAACAGGACCATCTTAATACCTCAGGATATTCGCACCACCTGTTTGATCTGGAACGTTCTTTCTCCAAATATGTGCGAAGCTCTCTCCCTCATCTCATTTAAATCTTTATTCAAAGAATAATTCTCACTTCCTAGTCCTCAGATTTAAAACTGTAAGCACCCCTCCCCCATATATAAACCTTTCCCTCTTTATTTTTTTAGGCAACATTTAATACCTTCAGACACTGTACTTTTATCCTGTTT
Source organism: Phocoena sinus (assembly GCF_008692025.1). NCBI lineage: Eukaryota > Metazoa > Chordata > Mammalia > Artiodactyla > Phocoenidae > Phocoena > Phocoena sinus. Next base: position 68,192,902 of record NC_045771.1, on the reverse strand, counting down.
ATTTTGGATTTTTTCTTATTCCCTTCATTAGAAGATAAGCCTCCTGGTGGAAGGAGTTTTGCATATATCAGTAACATTTTTATCACACCACTGAGAACAGAGCCCAGTACAAAGTGGATGTATGCATGATGAACATTTGCTGAATATGAGAAAATCTTCATCCCAAGACTGCCAAAATAAATTAAAGTAATGATAGGATGACGACATTTATTTTCATTCACTTTGAATCTACTTGGATGAATACTAGAGTTATTTCTTTAGTATTAGCAGGGATTTAAACACCAAGAAACCAGATGGTCAGATATAGTAATGAAAGGCATATAGAAATGTGTTTTTGGGTTTGTGCCAACTTGGCAACAACATCTGAGCAGCTTCCCAAGTTTGTATTCTTTACAGATTCTCTGTGTTATCTCCCTAAATAGTCTGTGCCTGTTCCTTCAGGAAAAAAAAATGAAAAAGCAGTTTTCAAAATTTTAAACATCATTTGATGTATCTGTCTTTGAGCTTACAGCCAGTTCGATTTTTGAACACTCATTCAATTGCCTGACCCTACTTTTTTCATTAGTGTTTCGATTGCTATGCATATAAATGATCTTATTCTATTTAAAGGTCACAGTCTTCAAAAACCAATGCTAATGCTGCTAGATGATAGCAGTAGAAAATAAGATACTTAAATTTCAAGATATTCTGCTAAATCGTGAGATAAGGAAAATGTTTAGATTGAGGACATTATCCACTTACAGAAATGTTTGGTACTTTGGACAGCATAGAATTTTAGAAAAGATTGGAAAATCTTTTGCTAATAAGAAAAAAATGGGTTAACCAGGAAAGGCATTGAAGATTAATTCCTCAGTGAATCTGAAACACTGAAGCAGCTGCCTTTTGGCTCTGAAGAAGTTTGGGGTTTGCAGCATTTTAAGCTGTGTGTAATGACAGGAAGTGTAAGAGAAAGGAAGTTTGCTGCCACCAATAATGTAAAGAAGTTGGAGGAAAAAGTTGACATCATCAGTAAAACTTCAGTCATGAATAGGATGACATCATCTCATGGAAATCATTTAAGAACTAGGGAAATCTTTATTCTATTCTTATGTCTATGATAAGTTTTTATTTTTTTTTAAAGTAAGATAATCTATTTTTAAAGGCTTGCTTTCTGAAGGCAGTAATTTGCCAATGTTGCCTGACACAGAAAAATTACAGCAAAATATCTAAGACCCCAAAAACAGAGGGTTAGATTTGGAAAAATGCAATGAAATTCTAGTTTCTTGGACCAATAAAGAGGTGGGCAAATTAAGATAATGAAAAAACCCATCTAACCTCAAACAAGTGCTTCTTTTTACTTATTCCTTTTTTTCTTTTACTATTTTATTTCTTTTACATCCTATGTGTCCAAGGGTGCGTTAAGTGCTTTACGTCAATTTATTATTACGTTTAGGCAGCAATGCTGAACAGTTGATCTTATATGGAGGAAATTAAGGTGTAGTGATGTCAGATAATAAAACTAAGCTATTTTTTGATTGCTGAGCAAGGGAGAGCTACAACACTGGAGAAAATTCTGAAAGTTTTCCTGAGATCTGAAAAAAGAAGGACCAAGGAGAAATGTATTCCTTATTAAGAGGGATGTCATGCATTAAGTTCACTTCTTCCTTTTGGTTGTCTATTTTTCTGGTTTTCATCATGAAATCACAAGCACCAATTTCAAGGAGGTCCTATGTGGGTTATCACACTTGGGATGTGGCAGATTTTTCCTTAAAAAGAGAAAATATGTTTCTTGCCCCAAATCACTCAGGTGGTGAGTGGAGGTATTGGAATATGAAACAAAATCGTTTTATTCTGGAGTCCTTGTTTTTGTTTTCGTTGGTTGTTTGGTTAGTTGTTGTTGTTTTCCTGCTCCCACATCAAACCCTTGGCTTGAAATAATTGTTTTAAGATATAATCTTATTGTAAAAGAAGATTCAGAGAAAAAAATTTCAGCAATTATAGTCTTTGTTCACATTTTGTTACCTGGTTTCTCAAAAAACGAAACAAAAAAAAGTGAAAAACAAGTAAACAACGACAATTTTAAAAAACACCCACCCAAAAAAACAATGAACCGTGTAATGATTTGTTAAATGCAAATGGAAACATTTAAGTTAATATGGTTTTAAGGCCCATTCGTCAAATACCATGTGGAATTCTTCCTAACAAATCAAGAGGTTGGTATTATAGATGAAGAATTTGAGGCACAGAGAACTTAATAAGTTGCCCACTGTCACACAGTTGGAAAGTGTTGGATCTGAGAGTTGATCTAGGTAGTCTGACTTAAAAACCATGCTCTATCATCTGTTATGTTTCCAAACACAGTGCTGACTACAAAAGGGTACAGGAAGAAAAGCAACTATAAGTAACTTTGATTTTAATCACAATGCTTGTGAATGTTTACCATATAAATTTCCTATAACTTTGCATATAGCATTAACTCCTGCGTTCCCCATAGACCTTCTCACATGTTGAAGATTATTGACAAGTGTTGGTCACTCATCCAGCTGAGCGTGGATTACTTCTCTTTTGATACGCCATCCTGAGGAATCCTATTAGTAAGAATAGGTGCCCAGCTCAAGGCAACTTATTTGGATATACTAGTCTGGCTTCTGGCCTCATTTGTGTATTTTGAAACCTTGGCTTCATTCATTGTGGCAATTTGCTTTTTGAAAGTACTTCTGCTAATTGATGCTATTCTTTATATATTCATATTATTCACAGTTTTGAGTTTTGTGGTTCAATCCACTAGTAGAATTTACAATATTCTGTGGTGGAGGTGATTCATTAAATATGGAAGGAAATGAAGTCTTTTTACCACCACCAATATAAACATCTGAAGTGCCCTTCTGAGAATTAATAAGCAAAACAAGACTACGTTAAGTTTAACCAAAAATGTCAGATTAAGTTGTAGACAGAGTCTTGGAACCATTAATAAATAAAGTGACGTTTTTGGTTTTGTTTTGTATTAGCTTGAGGTTATGTTAGGTACAAAAGCATACACAGTAGATATACTTAAAGGGCATGCGAGCTAATCTGCAAAAATTTCCTTTCTCCTAATGATACCCCTGTATGTCTGATTCCCTTTTAGGTTTATTCAAAACAGTACAATAATAAAATTGGTTGTTCTCTACCACCTTATCCCAATATTTTTACATAGGAAAAATAGACTTTTTGTATCCAAAATATCAGTTTATGGAATTAATTTTATTCTCCTCTGCCAGGATTCTGTAAAAATTTAGGAGCATTAACCTGCCAAGTTTTATTTTTTTCCTTATTTTTAGTTTCATGTCAGTTACGTTAAACCGGGTAATAAAAAAAGTGCCCCTCAAGGGCTTCCTATGAGGCCTATAGCCCTTGCAGTCTCTTGATCTGGACAGATGTGGCTTTATCTCAGTTTCTTCTCTGTAGGTTTCCTAGTCCCTTCAAATGGACTACTGGATAGTATCCAGCACAGCTCCAGGGGCCTTCTCTTCCGTGAGGTCTACAGCTATTTCCTAGGCAACATTTATGCATTACTGTCCCTGCAGCCACAAGGAGGGTTGGCCAAGCCCAGTACAATACCATTTTCTTTTCTTTGTCCCAAGTACCTGTAGCCTTGTCCTCCGTTTCCCAGGCAGGAGTCAGATCCTGGCCCACTGTCCTCATTTACTTGGAGAAAGCAAGCTCTCCTAGTAGCTCCTGTGAAATCCTCTCATTAACTTGAGGATAGAAGTGGCTCCCATAACCATCTCCCCAAGTGGACATGGAGATTCCCTAAGTAGCAATGGTTCTTTGCATGTAAATGTCGACGCTTTTATAGTCCTGCAATGAGTAAGAGTGAGCATGGATCGTGAAGTAGATTTCTTTGAAAATCTGCATAGGAAGATTTAGAATTTCACTTTAGAATTTTATATCCATTCGTCTTGGTGTTAGGGTGAACCTTTCATGTCAACCACTTTCTCCAATTGTCAAAAACAATGTTCAGACAAAGAAGGGAGATGAGAGAAATACCTTTCTTTCTGAGTATTCGTGCTGTGTTCATGACTCTGCATTGGCATCTTCACATAATTGTCTGATTTAATCATCATAACAACTTTACGGGATTGGGAATATTATACCCAATTTACAGAGGAGGAAATTAAGTTTCAAAGAGTAAAAATGTTAAGGCCACATAGATACTGTGGAAATAGAGATGTCTGAGTGAAAAGCTCCTGGTTTTCCTGCTCCATTATTGCAGGTAAGATATACAAATCTACTCACCAGTGTCAACCTAGGACTGACTGCCCGATTTACTTCTCAAATAGTTACCTTCCTCTTGTAGACTTGGATTTAAAAGTGTTTGAGGTCGTGTCTCCTACTAATGATTTTGAGCATAGCACAGAATCTTAACATTGGCTGAGTCTTAAAATATATGTTTAAATTTTTTTTCCAGACAATAGATTTTGAAGGTTTCAAGCTATTTATGAAGACATTCCTGGAAGCCGAGCTTCCTGATGATTTCACAACACACCTTTTCATGTCATTTAGCAACAAGTTTCCTCATTCTAGTCCAATGGTAAAAAGTAAGCCTGCTCTCCTCTCAGGTGGTAAGTTTAATTATTTACTTTAAAAATGTATGTAATGCAAAAACCTCAAAGGGAAAAATCATTATAAGTTCTCTGTAAGCTGAGATGATTTGTTTAAAAATTACCTTTATTGCAGGATTTATCCTTTCATACTAAGACTGTGCAAATAAACATTAGAGAAAATATACTTTATCATTATTCATCACTTGTCGTTTCAATGTCTTAGAAGTCTAGGTTTAGGTAATAATTTTAAGAGATACTCCCGTCAAATATAGGAAAGTGCTCTTTTAAATGACTGGAATATATATATGTGTGTGTGTGTGTGTGTGTATATATATATATATAAATATAAATATATGTAGTCACAAGGCAGTTATGTAAAAACATAGTATTTAATATCATTTGTTCAAATTACCAATATACTTTCACATTTTTAGATTTGTAAACTCAGAACAGAGTTTAGATTTTTCTCTTAGATACTTAATTCAGTTTGTCACCATAGAGATGGTTGGTTCTCTCATTAGGTGTAGCTTTTTAGAGATGCCTAATGCATTACTACCTGTCACTAATTGTATCACTCTCCACACAGTCAGGAAAATAGAAATCTCACTATATTACTTTAGAAAATGTGCAATAGGAAACTGGTTAAACAGTGTCGGAGAGTTGAAAAAGTGAAGATGAGCACTGAGACACACTGAGGTAGAACCAGAGGCCTCCCCTGGGTTGGAGTCTTCAAAACCCAGAAGCTTGGAAGGAGGACCTCTAGGACCTGGGAGGCAGAGTTGGGGGGTGGATGTTGCCTGGCAGGTCTCACTGTCAGACTCCTGTGGAGGGGATCCTTCCTGATTGGCTCTGATAGCTCAGGAGCTGAGGGAGGAGTGTGCAGCCCTGGAAGTCAGACCTCTTACAGCATCACCATGGTCTGTGCAGGACTGAATTGCGGGAGCTCACTGCGCCTTCTTGGTGTGGCAGTAAGCTGCCACAAGACTAGAGCGCCTTGCTACTGGCACCAGATCCTGGGACGGTGAGATGCTGGAGAGATCTAACAGATAAGTGCAGGTAGACCAGCAGGAACTTGTCCCTTCTCCCTCCTCCCTTCTCTTGTCCCTCTAGTGCCCCCTGTGAACACAACAGGTTTCCATATGGCAATGGAGAAATATAGTCTACAGCAGTGTTTCCAAAACTCTTTGATCTCAGGACTCTTTTAGGCTCTTGAAAATTATTGAGGACCCCAAAATGCTCTTGTTTATATGGGTGATATTTATTTCTATTTACCATATTAAAGATGACACATTCTAGAAATTACAATGATCGTCCCCTCAGATGTTGACAAAAATAACATCTTTATGAAAAATGACTGTTTTCAAAAACAAAAAAAAAATTAGTGAGAAGATTGACATTATTTCACACTGTTGCAAATGACTAACATCCAACTCCATAGAAGACAGCTGAATAACCACGTCCGCTGCTGCGTTGCCATATCATGTCAGGTAGCCCCTTGAAAAGTCCACTGTACACCCATGAGAGAATGAGAGTGAAGAAAGCAAATGATATCTCAGAATCACCACTGATAGCGTTTTGACCTTACAGATCCCCTGAGAGGGGATTAAGTATCCTGTGGGAGCCTCTGGTCGAGACTTCCCGTCCTAGCGTCACAACATAGAATATCGAAGTGTGGGTAAAGAGGTGAGGAGAATTTTACTAATTAGCATTCTAATAAATAAAAAGCTTCAAACATATAATTAAGAAATAGGTGATTGAGCCAGAAACAAAACTTGGGCAATCTGATGGGGAGTCCACACTATTAAGCCTTACGTTGTGCTGCTTCCCTTTCTGTTAATGGAGTAAAATATTCTTCCTCGAGCAATCACATGTTGGTCCAAGCTTTTTAAAACAGATGATCCCTTCAAAATACAGAGCAATTCATATGCTTATAACCTTTAACTACCCATCAAATATTTTTTGTTCCTGAAATGATTCCCCTTATACCATGAACTGAGAGGACTCCCCACACTTGCTCTTTTCTCTGAATGAGTTCCGTTTAGTTTGTCCTAAAGTGTGGTTTCAGAGCTTACAAGTGTTCTGGGCTGAAAATTTTTATATGAGACAGGTTTTTACTTGGATCTAGAAATGAAAACTTCTGTGTTCTCCATTTCATGCTATAAATGGATTGCATATTCCTTAGAAATAACAAAGTTGTCCCTTATTTAAATTTACATGAAGCAATACTGTCCTTGGGAAACACTGTCTTCTTTAAGAAGACAGATACTGTCTTGAGGAAGAAGGGGGAACATTTTTTGATATGTTGTCTCTCTGAGTCAACAGACTCAGACTAATTGTGTCACACTTGGAGGAAAGAGACAATCTAATTACTTTGGTAGTTTTATAAGAAATTCAGGGCTTCCCTGGTGGTGCAGTGGTTGAGAGTCCGCCTGCCGATGCAGGGGACACGGGTTCGCGCCCCGGTCTGGGAGGATCCCACATGCCACGGAGCGGCTGGGCCCATGAGCCATGGCCGCTGAGCCTGCGCATCCGGAGCCCGTGCTCTGCAACGGGAGAGACCACAACAGTGAGAGGCCCGCGTACCGCAAAAAAAAAAAAAAAAAATTCAAACCTCAAACCCTCTTTTCTTCAGATAGCACATAGTAAGTACTACGTAGAAGATACCAAATTTACAAGGAGTAGAGGTCAAACCATGTTTCAAAATGGGAAAAAAAAATACGGAATAACAAATTGTACTTCTTTTGGGACAATCACACATCCTGCATAGACCTACTTGAAAGGAATTGTAAGATAGGCTGCGTAACCCTCATGCAGCAATAATAAATTAAACTGTGATGGCTTTTCAAAGCGTGGCCTCCACATTTTAAGACATAGGTGCATAGTGTCCTTTGTAGGACTGTTTCTCATCCTGTGTATTTTCAGAATTACCTTTGATAGTGGTTTTTATTCTGGGAAATAAGGAACCCTAGACAGTAATAAAATTTTCAAGGCCTGGGGTAGCCTTGACTCAGAAATTGAAAGATACATAGATTTTTATTCCTAGAAACTTGCTTTGCAATAATCTAAGTTATCTACGCAAGATGTATTTGTGGTTGAAAAAAATTACAAATGAATTTTGAATAAAGAGGTGCTATGTAATCTGCTTTGTTTATCTGCTCTGAGAGTTCACATGTTTCATTACCACATTACCATCAGGAATATGGTAGCCATTCTTGATTCTGTATATCAATTGAACAATAAAGGTTTCTCAATAAGAAGACAAACTTTTTAAAAGGAAAAAAATGTTATTCTTGTTAATGAACAATGATCACATATTTGGTAAAAGTAAAGCATTTAGTTTTTATAGAATAAAACATTTAAAAATAATTATAAATAGGTATAAAAGTTACGAGTGTGTATGTAGTTGTGTTTCATTGAACCTAATGATCCAGCTGGCATTTCATGTAGTGGATTATGTATTGTTTTGGAACATTTTGTTTCCGTTAAGTGCCTCTTATCTCCTATTTAAATATAAGATGATTAATTCTGCTGTTCCCATGTTGGTCTTTTAGTTTTTAAATATATCCCCAATATACCATTTTTCCAGCTTTCTTATAACCTTTTCTGCTTCATTGTAAATCCCAAATCCCTAATCCTAAACCTCTCTGCTAGTCCAACAACCAATTTCTGATCTCACCTTCATCCCTAGAATCTATCACTTGAACTATTATCTTTACAGAAATGTTTAATTATTTGGAATCCTTTTTTTTTTCCGCAAGTGGCTCACAAACCCTCAACCATGGGTCACTATTATGATCCCATATCTCAGTCCCTGCTATTTGCACACTGAGCATATCCAGGGAGAAATCTCATAAATATGCATGCAGGCTGTTGTCACTACACATTCCTAACACCCAGTATTAACATGGCCTTAACACCTCTTCAGCTTTTAAAAAAATCTATTCTGAAAAGTATTTATTCTTGATACTGTCTCCTAGATCAATCAGGTTAAACTTTTTAAACCTCCTTTAGTTTATTCATATCTTTCCCCTCACTCTCAACAGATGCCATTTTTTTTTTCACATCATACAAAAAAACAGGTGCTGTCTAAAATAAAATGCTCAATTGTTTCCCACACAACCCAAAACGGTTTCTTCAGCTCACAGAGAATACATATTACTAGATTCCAGATGGAGCCCTTCATCTGAGTGAGTGTTCCATAAGGAGTCAAGCTAAGTAGATTGGAAAGTCAAATAATTATATTCTACCCAAATCTGCTTCTATTCCTGTCTTCTTTCTGGTTGAAAGGAACCTGAGTATTTATCAATTTCCCTACCCTAAAATCTTGGACCCTTCCTACCCTTCACTGCCTCACTACTTAGGTTTAGTTCATCACAAAATGCTATTACTCGTTGTAACTTCTTCTCAAACATTCTGCCTGTGTCAGTTCGATACATCATTGTTTGTGTCCTAGACTATCAATTAGCATGACTCCCAGCCAGGCCCTGCCCTCCCATCTGGAAAATGTTCTTTCTGACACAGAAGCCTGACGATAATTATTCATGGGTTCCCAAGTACAGACTTTCACAATCACCTTGTGGAATGTTTTTTAAACCTTTATTTCCCAAGTAAACATAAATCCTTGATATTTAAAGCCGATTAAAGCAGAGTTACTTTGCTTTGAGGGTGGTGCAGGAGAGGTCTGAGTACAGGGAGTCCTAGTCACTCTGCCTTCCCCCTGCCTCTGGAGACACCCCCTCCTGAAGTGACCTTACAGAGACTCCAGGACCTGGGCAGTGCAGTTAAGAAGATGATAAAATCTGAGTTCCATAGCATTAAGCCAATGCCATGCAGCTTATAGAGTCTGCCTACCGTCCTCATTCTCTGTCTCCTTGCCCCATGCACCCAGATTCTTTTCATATCCAACTGTTTGCGGTGACTTAAAACCTGCTGTGCTTACTCAGGACTCTGGGCTTTTCTGCATGATGTTCCCTCTGCCCTTATTTCACAGCAAAACCCAGCTCCTTCAGGTCTCAGCTAATGCTTCATTTTAATTCAAGAGCATATGCTGTGTACCATGCTATGGATGCAGTGATCAGTAAGATGGGATACCTAGAGAGTGTAGCTGGGAAGCAACCCTGTCACCCTTGTTAAAGTCCCACCATCTGCCTCTTGTAGATTAGCTGGGACATCCCTGCCTCTCTCCAAATCCCACCTTTGACAGTTGTCACACAGAAACTCCTGGAATTAACCCTCTTCAGCTAAATTGTTTTTCTTTTTGTGTAGGATAGCAATTAACAGCAGCTATTAATAACAATTACTTTCTCTAAGAATATGGCAATTAGAAGAGAATGTGATGTGATTTATTAACTGGTTCAGACACTCATACTATATATTCCTGTTGGGCTCCCCAGTGTCCAAAACATTGACTTTATAACAGGAACATCCTTTATTAACCGTAGGTCAGTGTAAGAGTTTTTGTTATTTCTTATTAGTTGTTTTATAGCACACAAAGAGAAGATTTTCCTAGCACCGTTTAAATCAGATCATGTAGTGAATTGACCAGTCGTACCATTTAATTATTCATTTTATTATTTCCTTAATTTATGCATCCAACCATTCATTTTTAAAAACACATTATGTGCCAGGAATTCCACAAGAAAGCTGAGGATGCTTTAGAGTCACGGAAAAAAACAGATAAGTGGTCAGTTTTACTACAATAAAACAAGTGCTGTGCTGTATGTGTCAGGAGCATGTGACTGAGATTTTAACCATAAATTGAAATTATCCAGGTAGAGGTAGTGGGAGGGATGGGGAGTGGATTAGAAGGGAGTTCCAAGAAGAGAAAGCAACATATACAATTTCTGTTTAAATCTTAAAATCATGTCCCATCAAAGGACAGTGCACAAACTTTAAGACATTCAATATTTATGCATTCAAAAATATTTATTGATCACTTAACAATGTGTCAGGTACTATTCAAATTACTGGGAGTACATCAGTGAGCAAAACAGAGCTACCCCTCCCATAGTCATATACATTCTAGTGGTGAGAGAAAGAGTCCTAAAAATAAAAATTTGTGGCACGTCAAATGGAATGAATGCTGTTGGCGAAAATGAATCAGATAGAAAGTGCAGGTCAAGGCTGAGGATGACTGAAAGTCCTAGGTTTCTCATGACTGACTGAAACTGGGATGAGGGTCATAAGGTCATTTTTGATGGGCCCAGAGTAGATAGTAGTCATGACCTTGGAAGTATTGGGCACAGCCTGGCGGTAGAGTTGGGGGAGCAATCCTGGCAGGATTAGAGTCCTGACTGCCTTCAGAGAGTGGAGGAAGGTAGACTTCTGGGGAGTCCTGAGAGATCTGGGGCTGTGCCTTGACTCAGTTGGGCTGGGACAGATGATGTGACTGGAGGAGAGATGAGGTGGGTAGCCAGGACCCCATGGTAGAGAGTGTTGTCCGTCATGCTATGTTTTGAATTTTATCCAGAAGAAATTGGAGAGCCATGAAAAGGATGTAAGCTAGAAAATAATTACACTGTCAGTGGTGTGGAAGCTATCATGAAGACAGATGAGGCTAAAGATATATAAAAAAGTTCCAGGGCTTCCCTGGTGGCGCAGTGGTTGGGAGTCCGCCTGCCGATGCAGGAGACGCAGGTTCGTGCCCCGGTCCGGGAAGATCCCAAATGCCGCGGAGTGGCTGGGCCCGTGAGCCATGGCTGCTGAGCCTGCGCGTCTGGAGCTTGTGCTCCGCAACGGGAGAGGCCACAACAGTGAGAGGCCTGCGTACCGCAAAAAAAAAAAAAAAAAAAAAAGTCCCAAAGATATTTAAGATTGAGAATAATAAAAACTATCTCTGAAAAACTTCAGGTACTTTATCTTGGGTCCCCTCTCATTGCTCATTTGATGTGGCAATGGTTAGTGAATTCTGTGAAGCTACAATATCAGTCATGGTATTTAGCTCTTTTCATGTTGTCTGTACAACCAGAGAGTCATACCACAATGGCATTTTTTAGACAGAAAAGGAGAAACAATGCCCTTTTGTCCATAAGGAAGTTAATCAAGTTAAGAACAGAAAATTGTGCGATGAAAATGAAGTACTTAAACCTTTGGGAAAATGTTCTTTTGCCAAATGACCTTACTGAGTGTTCTTGCCAGAAGACACACTTCATTAACTGTGCTGAGAAGAAAGTATTACTCTTATCAGTACTGTTTTAAGGATAGTAAAAATGTTTGTGTGTGTGTGTGTGTGTGTGTGTGTGTGTGTGTGTGTGTAGTGTAAAGTAGCTTTATAGGCCTTTTGTGTCTAATAAGCTACTTCAGTTTCCACCATGCAAACAAGGGCAGGCCAGGTTCCATAAAACACAAATTGAACAGAGTACAAGACTTATGCAACTATGAGATGCGGAGATTCTTGGCACACAGTAGGGCATTTCATATATATTTGTGCTTTTATCACTGTTGATATGCTTTATTGATAATAACAATTATAGTCTGTGCAGCTTATATACCTACATACAAATTCCCTAGAAATAAAGATACAAGAATTTCTATCCATTGGCCAATAAGCATTTATGTATGTCAGCCATTACATTTTTTATGCCTCTATAGTACCAAATTCAGACTTCTAATCATTATTATTAGTAGTAGTAATCTAAAAATTATTTTACTCCAATAAATTTTTTATCCTGAAACCCTGAAAGCCCTAAAAATCCTTCCCTGAAACCAGAGAAAACTCCGTAACTTCAAGGCCCCATTGATGATAAAATTACTGTCGGTAAAAGAAAAGTTTCTCCCAAATCTCCTCTTTAATTATTAAATGGGTTTGAATATACTGAACTTGATTATATAGGTTTCTTTATTGTTCTGTCTGAATATGCTAAGTAAAATTTTGGTTTTCAAAGTGTTCATTTTTGCTATTAAATTTATTGACCCAAAATAAAGGGGTTTTGTATTTTGAATTGCATCTTAATAATTACATATTAAATGATAGTGTTATCTTAAGATTTTTGCATAATATGTTAACAAATACTTATTTTCAGTTTTTGAGATCCTCATGAGGGCAATAAGATATTTAGTACTTTACAGAGTCTCAAATCAATCATAATATTATTTAATTCGTGTTATGCTCTAAAAATACTTAGTAGCAAGCTAGAAAATGAGCTATGGTATTGAGCATTTGCTTTGATCTGCTAGAAGAAAAACCCTATGAAAATGGGAGTTTTCATCTCCTTTGTTCAGTACTTTATCTCCAATGCCTGGAACCTGGTTTTACATGCCTGGAACCTGGTTTTACATGACTAATATTAAAGGACCTTAATATTTATTTAGGTTTATGTTTATAAAGGATATGTTAGTTGTATACCTATTAAAAAACACAGTTAAGAAAAATCATTCATAATCCATTTCCCATAAGAAAATGCAAGTAAAGATTTGGTAAATATGTATTTTCGTGGATGTATTAAGTGGATGGCCCAAGGACTGATCTCAATGGAAGATGAATTTAGAGCTCTCAGCCATGGCTAGGATTTCTAATTTCCTTCCAAAGGTTTATGAAATAATGTATGCACTCTCAAGAGTCTTGAAAACCAGACCCTTAAAACAAAAGGTCATTTATTGAGAGGCAGGAGACAGATTTTTCTGCTTTATCTTTCTCTCTCTAGCCCCACAAAATTATACTTAAAGCATGAAATCCCACATCAGGCTGCCTTTTGAATTGTGGATGCACAACTGGTCTTTGTTTTCTCAAATGCGAAATGGAGATAAGAAGTATATGTATCTTACTGGGTATTGTGGGACTCAAAAACGTAATGCATTCGGTACCTTAGGAATGCCAACTTTTACCATTATTAATTAAACAGATCATTTTCCTGTGTTTTAGTTTGCAAACACAGGATAAAGGTCAAATTCAATATAGTTTTTTTTTTCCACTAAGATGTCATACATCCTGAAAGAATACAGTCAAATTTAAGGAGTATTATTGGGATTTCTTTTTAATGTGACAAATATACAAATTTGGGTAGCATGACTTCTTTTCATATATGGTGGCTTAATTCCCATGGTTAGGTATAGTCACGAAACAGAGTAATTCAACCAACTCTCAATTCTCTGCCTGTAGACAGTGTGTCACCTGCATTATGGTTGCCACCAGCCCAATGTAACTTTGAAATCTAAGTTAGTTAACAATCAATTAAAACAATTCAGTTCTTCAGTCAAACGCCAGCCACATTTCATGTGTTCAACAACCATATGTGGTTAATACTACTATATTGAACAAGGTGTACATAGAACGTTTCTATCATTGAAGACTATTTTACTGGACAGGACTGATAGAGCAAGTCTTCCTTTTACTGCTTTTGAAAAGAGCTCAAAGTTTGGAGTTAGATGGCCTGTCTTCAACTCTGAACTCCTGGGATTGCTATGTGACTATCAGTAGTTCACTCTCTGATTTTCCACTCTTTTTTTTTTTAATTTTATTTTTTAACATCTTTATTGGAGTGTAATTGCTTTACAATGGTTTTCTCTCACAAATGGAATTGCAGGGTCAGTGTTGCTGGCACACAGCCAGGAATGTTGTCCTTGCTCCTTTGCAGAGTTTGTTCTGCTCCTAGAACATCACCCCCAAAGACCTGCTTCAAGCCCTGTTCCTTATAATTGCTTGTTTCAGGTTTTTGCCAGTGGCCAAAAAGATGAAACCCATATGATGTTCTTAGAGAGATTTTGCTGGCCCTAGTCTCTTGTCAAGGACTGTGTCCACTGCCTGTCCTCATTTTATGAGGAATCACAGTCTGGTTTACCCAGGCTATCTCATCTTGCTGCAGGTTTGTGTAAGCATAAAAAAAAATTGTTTAAATTATATTATTTTAAGACAAGCATAGTTAGAAGGTTGTCTAAAAATCATGAAATGTGTGATAATATGAAGTAACTGTTGTTATTCTTGGTTATCTGTGCCACTCATCATGACTATTAATATGAATATTGGAAGTATGATATGTGACTACACTATGTGACAAATTGCTTCATAAGCCTGTTAAATTTCTGCAAATTGAACCAGTATAAAAAAATGGAAAAACCAAGTTGCCAGAGTGTTTTATTGCCTTATAAGTTTAGAATTTTAATTCATATCAGTATTTCATAGTAATAATAACAGTTTTGAATATTTCATTTTAATAGATGAAGGGAAACAGTGGAGATAACGCTACCGTTTTCATTATCTGGAATGCAAGTGTTTGAAAATAAAATAAACTGGAGCAGAGGCAGTAATTGAACATGTACCCAAAACTGATTTGCTAACAATTGAACCTTGAGACTAGAATTAGAAGTATCTATTAGAATAAAACTTTTTAGGTCATTGTTTTAAGAAATGGAGTGTCTATATTGGAATACAGTGAAAATCGTGTGCTTGAAGAATGTGATAATCGTAGGCAATATTCAGTTTGACTGACGCTAACTCTTTTTGTAGTTAAAACTTTGAAGAGAATAATGGTTATATATAGATATATATGTGTATATACATATATATAATCATCATAAAAAACAGAAAAATGCCATCGAAGTACAAGATAATTATTCCTCATAAAACTAATAGACTCTAATTACTTTGCCTGTTTTTCACTTTATTTTGTACTTTGTTGTACCTTGTAATGTATATTATATGTGTATAGGTATATATGGGTCACTTTTGTGGGGAAATATTTAAAGAAGCACAGCCTTGGGCAAGTCAGAGAACCTACAAATTTGGATGTCAGTCACATGATCTTCAGAGCTAAATATTGACCACTTGAGGCAAAAAAAAAACAAAAACACATTGTGTTTTACCTAGCTTCATGTGCAGTTCCAATTCTAAAGAGTTTCACTGATGCTTGGATGGGTTAAAATGGCCTTTGTTAAAGGGAAGTAGACCTTTGCTTTAAATTATTTATTTATTTATTTATTTATTTATGGCTGTGTTGGGTCTTCGTTGCTGTGTGGGAGCTTCCTCTAGTTGTGGCAAGCGGGGGCTATGCTTCATTCTAGTGCGCGGGCTTCTCATTGCAGTGGCTTGTTGCGGAGCATGGGATGTAGATGCGTGGACTTAAGTATTTGCAGCACGTGGGCTCAGTAGTTGTGGCTCGCAGGCTCTAGAGCACAGGCTCAGTAGTTGTGGCACATGGGTTTAGTTGCTCTGGGGCATGTAGGATCTTCCCGGACCAGGGCTCGAACCTGTGTCCCCTGCATTGGCAGATGGATTCTTAACCACTGCACCACCAGAGAAGTCCCAAGGGAAGTAGACTTTTGAACCTCTTCTTCAGAGGCTATTACTGCTAAAGAGAAGTGTAAGATTCCATTTACCGTCTCGTTTCATTGAGGAGCTGCAGCCAAGAAACCAGGCTTGCTATGTTCTGTTTGCCGGTTACATGGTCTCGTGTGTGTCCTGTATAAGCCTTAGCACAAACTGCTTAAAAGGAAAAGGGCTTTTCTTCTGGGAAGTGAACTTTCCTAGAGGGAGGTAAATACTGGGAAAGAGCTACAGCCAAGTTTAGGGACAGGAAAAAAAAATTTTTGAAAGGGTAGAATAGGGTGTAAAAACAACCTCTCTGAAGACAGATTGAGGCCCTAGGGCCTGCTCTCAAAATATTAAGTGAAAATATAAGGAAACATTTTCACCACTTAAGAGAAAGTGGGCTGATCTAGGGTAGGGGGTTAGGAGCTGAAACAAACCTATGAGCTTTTTCAACGCAACACGTCAAGATTTAGTGGTCCAGCTCTATAATTGTTTTGTTGTAAAGTAATTGTGGAAAAGCTCATTGACATTTTATTTTTCTTTCTCTGATGCACCCTATAAATCATTGCGAAAAGTATATGTTTTACCTCTCAAATTTAGCTGAAATTGCACTTAAGGAAAAACTGATTAGTTTTTCATTGTGTGTTGTCATACATGCCCATAATTTCTTTTTAAAATAACCTTTAAATTCTTTTAAATGTTAAACTATGACACAGTTCAGTGCATGATACAACTTTTTGTTTACAACCTCTCATGAACAGAAAGTGGCAAATAGTCAACTCATTTTGTCAAACAAAATAATTTTAGTATAGTAACATGTTTCTTGTTCAAAAGTAGTGTTAAGTTGAAATTATACATTAATGTTCATATTCAGTATGTACATTACATACAGGAAAGGCAAACAGAAAATTATGATACTCATATTTTCCAAATGTTTGTGTTTAGTATTATGAAAATTGATAATGAAATACCATAGCCTTCATTTTATATATACAAATGATCATAAGTGAATATATATAAGTGAAAATATATACCTTTTGGCATTCTTTCAAATGAATGTGATGATACATGCTTTTTATTCTTGTTTTACGCTGAGTTTTTGTATAAAAGAGTTAAATCAAGCTGATTAAATCATTTCAGTACCATAAGCGGGGAGCATAGAAGAGAGGATTAGCTCATCAGGCAGTCTGGGTTAGGTCATAGTTTATCCAACCATAATTCAAGGGCTGTGTTCTCCGAGTCTGGAAGTTATGGTCATGTGAAGGATCAGTGCCAAAATGTCTTTTATCATAAGTTGAAACTGCTTATTTCTGCAGCTGGCTAGGCTTTAGATGATTAGTTAGAATTAGTCAGGTATTTTCTTTTCAAAGCTCAGGATTGTCTTCTGTTCTCTGCCTTTGGTTTATAAAAGTGACTATGTTAGTTTGTATCGGATATACAGTGACACTTTTGTTAAGGGAGGAAATCCATTTATAATATGTGTATATATATATGTATCTTTTTCAATAACTATAAACAAGTGGAATCAATGTGAAGCATAGAGATGTATTTGAAATAAAGAAGACTTTGGTAAAAAAATGAAAGATGTAGAGCATTGTTTTTCAAACTGTCAATTGTGGCCCATGGTGGGTAATGAATTCAGTTTAAGGGGTCTTTGACAGAATTTTAAGAATGGAATAAAAAAGAAGAGAATAGGTTAACACAGAAAACATTGGCACAGTTATGAAACCTACTAGTGTGTGTGTGTGTGTGTGTGTGTGTGTTATTTGTGCTGGATTAAGATGTAAACTGTTTTTCTTACTTTTCCTTACTATTGGCCTTGAACAAAAATAATCTATAAGCTATTAGTGTAGAATAAAAAGGATAAAGTTGCTAGTTATGAAACGCTGGGCAGTTCATCTCCCTAAGCCTGTTTCTCATCTGTAAAATGGGATTCATGCAATCTCCCCTCACAGGGTTAATGGGAGAATGAACTGAAATGATATATGTTCAAGTGCCCAGCATGGTTCCTGCCACATAGCGTACATTCAATAAATGGTACATTTTATTAGTAGTAACATTGTGACTACTAAACTAATTAACTGCTGGCTTTTCAGCATGCATTAAATTATACTCCGGGATATCTTGAAATGGCTGAAGGAAATCACAGGTGTTCAATCAAAGTTATACATGGAAAGAGATAGACCAGAGCAAGAGATGTGGTCAGGTGGAGGTGTGCTGATGAATGCCAGATGAATGACAGGCTTGAAGAACTGTATTTGGTTAAGATTATTCCCTGCATTCCAGTAACTCCTGGTTAATTAGGAATCGAATAGCCATTCAGCCCATCAGCCATCTAACCCACATACCTTTTATATGGCCAAATAGACCTCAAAGGATAATTGGGGTTTACCGTGAGGTCTTGTCAGATACATATGATCTGGTTTCAGAGACTTCTCTGTAAGATGGAACTATTTATTGTGAAAGAGTTTCGATTTGATTATCAGATACTCTGCAGTCGTCAGCTGTTGTGAACAGATATTCAGGTTCTCTACCCTTGTCTTGGAACAGGCACAATGAATGGATGTAATAAATAAAGTATGGACCATATTAAAACCAAACTACAGTTGTATGTTCTTACCTCTCTAATTAAATCTGTCATGTTTATCCAGAATTTTGTTTACGTTCTCTTTCTCTCTTATTCATGGGCAGATTCCTTGATGGCAAAAAGGATGTCTTATTCACGGTGCTGGCAACCGTTTGACATAAATACATGTTTTTATGTATGAATGATTCCTGACCATCAATATATAAATCATATTGGGACAGACTCACATTTCTTCAGTTTTTTTGTGAAAGACCATTTTTCAGTCTTCCCCGCTGATTGACAGCTGTCACTGCCTAAGGCAGAGAAAAGTGGGTAGGAAAGTAGTTCTTCATGCTTTGAAATCTGTCTACCAACTAACTCTGGGCGATAGGATTCTGGCCCAGACACCATCCAGTGAGTAGGCAGAGCAGTCCCTATGTCCCCAAATCCCAAAGAACTCTCCATTACTTAAAGGAATCATAGAATGTCTGTCTCTGTTATACTAGAGACCGGAGAATTTGGTTATTTTACGCCTCAGAAGTATATAGTTTCTCTACATCGTCTAGGCATTATCTCTCTATTTCCTTTGTTGGTTTTTGTTTGAGAGCGCTGTGAATATTTTTAAGTATATGAAGACAAATCTTTTTTTCCAGGTCTGAGAATGAATAAAGGTGCCATCACCTCTCCCCGTACTTCTCCAGCAAATACGTGTTCCCCAGAAGTAATCCACCTGAAGGATATTGTCTGTTACCTGTCTCTCCTTGAAAGAGGAAGACCTGAGGATAAACTGGAGTGTATGTGTTTCTTCATTTAGTTTACTTATCACGGTTGGGGTGGGGGATAGGACTGGATATTGACAAACTTAAAATTGTATATACTGTGGTTGTTTACATTCTTATTAAGTAAAGTGACCTTGGTTAATAATTATAAAAAAATTCTCCAATTGAAAATCAGACAATTAAAAGATATTAAGAATCTATCAATTTTAGGTTATTATTGATCAAGGTCCATTTATTACTGAGTATTTCTTGAGCATGTTTATCAATTGATGGTTTTTGTTTTTGAATTTGCTCAGTTTGGTAACCAGACGATATTGAAAAGTATCCTTTGTGTTGTTTTGAAAATACACTTATTTCTAGTATGTAAGAGGTCTTCCCATTAGGCAGAAAAAGGGTTCACTATCCATAGGCAAACTGAGCCTTTCTCTCTGGAAATCTTCCTTGAAACCTTCCGTACTAACTTTCATTGCCGTGGACAAATAATTTCTTAAATGCCAAGCATGAGAGTTTCATTTCTAGAAGTTGACTCTGAATATTATAAATAATTAAACAATAGCTTATTTTTCTTTTACCACGTAGCAGGCGTTTCAGATAGAGAATTTCAATCTAGTTGAAAGGAAATAAGTGCTCTCTTTAATAAAATACAGTAACTGAGCTCTCTCTGGTGGCAAACTGTAGTCATTGCAAGGCAAGAAAATATTTTTCAAACCTTTACTGCAAGCCCCATCATTTAATAATCTATTCTATCTCCAAAGCCCCTGCTAAATACAGAGCTGGTGGTTTGTTCAATAAGCTGATTAACCTGATTGTATTAGATATCATTCAAATGAATTACATTTTTTTGCTACTGCAATGATAGTAAAGATAATGAATCCTAAATTTGACATTTCTAAAGTAAATGTAGAATATTGTGACACCTCAGAATTATGATTGGGTAGCCTGTTTAGTTTAACAGTAACTTTCGATAATATTTCTCTTACTAATAAAGAATTTAATGTAATATGATTATTTAATAGTAACACCTGCTTAAGTTATGAATAAACCATATTAACATCATTCTTTAAATACATATTTATTAGTTCTAAATGTTGAATATTTGCATTTCAAGATTTATTTGTTTTCCTAAGAACCTACAGAAATCTCTCTCATTCCAAAATAAATATTAATGTTTAGTGAATTTTTATTGAAGTAATGGCCAGAGAGAAAGTTTTCTCAGGTGTTATTAGGACTGTGTTTGGGATGATTTTACAAATACAAAGATTCGGGCTTCCCTGGTGGCGCAGTGGTTGAGAGTCCGCCTGCTGATGCAGGGGACACGGGTTTGTGCCCCGGTCCGGGAGGATCCCACATGCCGCGGAGCGACTAGGCCCGTGAGCCATGGCCCCTGAGCCTGTGTGTCCAGAGCCTGTGCTTCGCAACAGGAGAGGCCACAACAGTGAGAAGCCCGCGTACCGCAAAAAAACAAAACAAAACAAAGATTCCATTCCGGGTCTGAGAATAAATAAAGACACCATTACTTCTCCCCAGCATGGTCTTTGTGATGCAGTTTAATTATTTTTAGATCAACTGCAAGTATTTTGTTTTTTTTTGTTTTTTTTTTTTTTTTTTTTATTCGTTACGCGGGCCTCTCACTGTTGTGGCCTCTCCCGTTGCGGAGGACAGGCTCCGGACGCGCAGGCTCAGCGGCCATGGCTCACGGGCCCAGCCGCTCCGCGGCATGTGGGATCCTCCCAGACCGGGGCACGAACCCGTGTCCCCTGCATCGGCAGGCGGACTCTCAACCACTGCGCCACCAGGGAAGCCCAAGTATTTTGTTTTTAAGGTAGAATTCCTAAGAGGTATGTTGTAAGTTCTCAATGTGAATCTGTGTCTCAGCAGTCCTCGTCCACAGTTGCCAGGCATAATGTTAACCCACAAGTGATTCAGAAACACTTAATGAATCAAGTTGAACCTGACCTGCCACTTACCTCTCTTCAGTGTTATCAATCCCCTTCCCTCCGTTCTTTAAGTTTTCCAGCTCTTTTTCGAGCTTATACCATTCATTTCTTTAGACTTCCCGCATAGACAGACTTGTTACCACCTGGCATTACTTATGTGATTTTCACCAGACTCTTGAAAGAAAATGCATTTCTATTTCAGAAACTCATTAAGGTTCTAGCTCTGTTCTAGTTTTCTTCTCTACTCTCCTCAAGTGTGGAGGACCTTAACCTGGTCCTTACTCATCTGGAGCTTGTGTTTGTTTTCTAAATGCCAGTGCCAAGCTTTTTCCTACATCAGTTAAATCAGAATCCATTTCTTTCGCCCAGTTTCTTAGCTATGTACTAATATATTTTTCCCTTCTACAGTTGCGCATTTACAAATTCCTAACATTCATATAGTATATTATAGTTATTGATTCTAAAATTTTTTTCAATGTCTTTAAAGAAATCTAATGGTTGTTCATTTAATATATATTTCCAAAATGGTTATGACTTATTAAACATAATGTATACTAGAGGAAAGAAAAGAAGAAAATAATTAAAATTAACACAGAAGTAGATATAATCAAGCATCTAATATAGTTAACTTTTGCAGGTGAGTGATGTTTTTGAATCTCAATTTCTAAGCAGCTAAGCAGAAAGGAGTACAGACGTGTTGTCTTAGGCCAGAGG
This sequence comes from Phocoena sinus, assembly GCF_008692025.1. Taxonomy (NCBI): domain Eukaryota; kingdom Metazoa; phylum Chordata; class Mammalia; order Artiodactyla; family Phocoenidae; genus Phocoena; species Phocoena sinus. The sequence continues at coordinate 68,171,099 of NC_045771.1, read as the reverse complement.
TTCTTGAACTTTATCGTCCATAAGAATCACCTGCAGGGCTTATGAACACACAGCTTGCTCCGCCCCAACTTGAGTATATGTGATTCAGCAAGCCTGGAATAGGACTTCAGAGTTTTCATTTCAGGTCATGCTGATGTTGCAGGGACCACATTTTGAGAAGCATTGGTTTATGCAGTTCCTTCAGTCCAATGAAAACACACACACACACACACACACATAATTCATCTGAAACTACAATTGTTCTTGGAATTGTTGGTGGCATTATTTGATACGTTCTTTTACCTGGGTTATTAGATAAATTAATGACATGTTTTAAATATTTTTCCCCCAAAAACAATGTTTTATAAATCTATTCAGTGCTTACTGCCACTTCTAATCTCCCCCACCTCTCTCTTCTGCCAGGCATTTACAAAAAAGCATTTTTTTTTTCATTGAAAGGAAACTAACAAACAAACGCTTTGAACTTTCCACTGATTATATGCCATTTCTTCAACTTGCTTTCCTTCACTCAATCTTTGACTCGATCCTAATGCCTCCCTGTGGTCTTTGCCAGTTCTGAGGCCCCGTCAAGTAGAAGGTATTTATTTACCTGTTCCCACGAACCCTTGGAAAGTATGTGTGCATGCATGTGTGTGTGTCCTGAAGTTGTGGAGGAATTCTATTTTTGTCTTGGTGGAAGTTACCAACCATCAAGGTGCATAGATAAGAACATTGTACCAGGTCTGGTTTGCCCTCTTCACCTTAAGCCCACTACAGTACTTTATGGAGAGCCATTCAATACATCCCTCTTTGAGTCTCCTTAGATTCCGCAAATACTGTGACCTCAACTCCATTTTATTTCAGTCACCCACTTTTGTTGCAATACCCCAAGTCTTTTAATTCCCAAAGACTGCTCTTATTCTATAAATTTAAATTCTAGCATTTTACTTTGACCACAGCCTAAGCTCACGTAACTTTTTACTTTTCTGCTTTGAGTTTAAATATAGCATAGCAAGTACTCAAGAGCTTGGACCCTTCACTTCACTAACTGAATGAATCTTAGCTTTGACCCTTACTATCTGAGTGACCCAGGCACATTGTTAAAACCTCTCAGGCCTCAGCTTCCCCAGCTGTAAAATTGGGATCATAATAATGTCTATCTTGTATGTTTGCTATGAGAATTAAATGAACCAATATTTGCTCACATAAATTCCTTCACATTTATGTGAATGTTAAATGAAATAAAAGTAAGTTAATGGGCTTCCCTGGTGGCGCAGTGGTTGAGAGTCCGCCTGCCGATGCAGGGGACACGGGTTCGTGCCCTGGTCCGTGAAGATCCCGCATGCCGCAGAGCGGCTGGGCCCGTGAGCCATGGCCGCTGAGCCTGCGCGTCTGGAGCCTGTGCTCCGCAATGGGAGAGGCCACAACAGTGAGAGGCCCGCGTACCGCAAAAAAAAAAAAAAAAAAAAGTAAGTTAAGAATTCTTGCCCCTTGACCGCTTCACTTCCTCCTGAACTTGCTTGCTGCTTTTGGGCCTCCCACCCCTTCAAATGTAGACTGACCCTGTAATTCGTGAGGTCAGTCATTCCTTCTCGTTTAGTTTTGAACATCCAATTTATTTGCTCATATACTGAGCTGCCAGAGATTTTGTGAAATGATAATATAATTCTGTGGATTAGAACTCTTCTCAAAACCTCAGCTGGCCTTCAGTGCCTTCAGTGTTTCTCTGGTCATTGACTTCTCCTAGTTAAAAGTTCATTCAGATGCTTTGTTACTTCAAACACCTACCTAATTAATCATCATCTCACTCATTAGCTGTAAATTCTTATAACTTTCTCTCATGTTGCCTAAAACTTGTCAACTTCTATACCTGTTCTTTCCTCTTCTTCTGACTCAGGAAGAATGGGTCCCTTTTGTAGTTCCCTATTGAATAATACATCAAAGTAAGTCCTTAACTTAGCATCCATAAACTAATCTGGCTCCACAATTTGACCCCAACCTACTTGCATTTGGCTGTGACCTGCACAAAAAAGTCCCAGTCATATGAATCTACTTTTTAATTATCAGACAAACTCTGAACTTTTCCACCTTCATGCCTTTGCTTATAATGTGCATTTGCTAGGGGTGTACATCTTTCCCAGTGTGTATCAGATCCAGTCCAGTCTACACTTGAAGCCTAGCTCACATCATGAGTCCTCTTGCCATCTCTAATCAGATTATTTTACTCTCCTTCCTTGTACCATTGCACTGTGTGTAACTTCCCACTCTAGCACCTACCACTTATATATGTGTGTTTTTCAAAAGATAGATGCTCAGTAAATGCTAGTTAAATGGAACTGTATTGAAGTCTATGGGTGCTTGACAAGAGGAAGATAATGTGAATTATTGAAGGCATCAAATAGTACTAAATTTATACTTTTATTTAAAAGTATAAATGTGGCATTCACATTGGGATTAGTGTTTATCAAATTATTAATGACTTAGCTAGAATAACTTTAAGTTAGCTTACAGTTACTGAAAATATATCACTAAAAAGAAATCAATAGGAAAATGTCCAGAAACATACACAATTGACATGCAGATAATGAGGACTACTCTGTATGTTAAAGTTACGGCTCTGTCTAGTATTAATCTTAGAACCACTGAAATTTAATATTGAAAAGTCCTCAGATATCATCTAGTTAACCTTCCTATATTGTCAATGAAAAATTTAAAGCCCAGAGAGATTGGTTATTAATTATACCACCAGTTTAGCTATCTGTGACTAAAATGTATGATTTCTGACCTGCTGTGTAGGTGCCCTTTTTATTTTGAAAAGCTGCCTTTCCTTGTTTAGATTATTGTTTCTTTTTTTTTTTCGGTACACGGGCCTCTCACTGTTGCCTCTCCCGTTGCGGAGCACAGGCTCCGGACGTGCAGGCTCAGCGGCCATGGCTCATGGGCCCAGCCGCTCCGCGGCATGTGGAATCCTCCCGGACCGGCCCACGAACCCGTGTCCCCTGCATCAGCAGGTGGACTCTCAACCGCTGCGCCACCAGGGAAACCCTATTGTTTCCTTTTGTGGAGAAAAGAAGAAAGTATAACACCATTATATTAGATGTAAAAAACTCCAAACAAATGATTTTCACCTCTGCCCTTGTGGTTTATTAGATAGGTCTTGAAATACATAAAACAGTAAAAAATTGTGAGTTAAACAAATTCTGGCTTAAATGCTTTTTAAAATATATACTTTATAATCTTTAAAAACAATTTCCATAATAATATTTTCATATCAATAACATATTATACAAAGTACAAAAACATATTCTATGGTAAAATAGATTAAAAACTTGCACATCTTTTGGAAAAGAAACAAATTCTAGATATAAAGAATTACCCTCATATTGTGTAATGTGCCTTTCCTTTGAGCTTTTAACCAAATTCATGTGTGGGCACATAATTGTTTCTATATAAAGTGTAATTGCATGAGCATAAAAATAGAAAAAATGTGGGTTAAACTGGTTTGTAACTTTTTAAGAGGTACCCACCTTTGGAAGCTATCATGTTGACAGAATAATTTTAATATTGGGCTTAAATTATTTTTGCACCTAAAAATCTATATCCTTATATGTTGGTTTTAAAAATAAAACCTCTTTGTTCAATGATTCACTTGACCTTGGAGACTAACTTTACTTTTAAATTCTAAGGAAAAAATAGTCTTATTATAATGTTTGAGGATCACTATAAATTTTATCAGTATTATTCAGATATGCTTTTAAAAGGGAAAGGTTCTATAGGCTTACCAAGCCAAACAATTTTTATTTTCTGTGGTGTTAATAACTGCCTTTTTTTTCTCTTTATTTGATTAGTTTCTTTATTCCTATATAACTAACTAATTCCTAAATCCTCCACCATAAATTCTGGTTTGGAAACTTGTGCTCTCCATCTATTCCTTCATCTTTTCATTGTTAGTTACCTTCTCCTTTATTTTACTTGTTCAGTCTTTCTGAAATCACTATTTTTAGATGTTCAAACTCCATAACAGAACTTTGACTTATTATATTTTTTAATTTTCCTGTTTTCCAACTTCTTTTCTTTTATGTCTTTCATTTGACATCTGGTACATCTTCTACACCTAGGATGACTTTTTTTTTTTTTTCGTACTCTTTCTAGCATAATTTTCACTTAACAGAGAATCCTTTTTGTTGTCGGCACCATCCTTATTTGCTATTTTTCTTATTTTATCGATTGAGTCTTCCTCTTATTTATAAGGTTCCCCTCTCCCTGCTTTGCTGGTTTCTTCCAAATTACTTCGTTTTGAAACAACTACTTGGTGGTTGTGGGTAGGTGGGTGGGTAGATGAGGTTTAAGTCTGACTCATTAGAGATGAGCAAGGGGACTTAACATTTCTCAATGTTCAGTATATCCATTTTCACATGATTACACTCTTTGGTATTGGACCCCTACCATCAGAATGCCTGAGTACCCTGAACTCAGAGTCCCTGTGGCTTGACTGCTAAAAAGCTCAAAGATCCAGTCTGCTTTAAGGTAGAGGGCTGGCATACCCTCAGGTGCAAGCTGTGAGGGGTAGTGTTTAAAGGTCTAATTTCTTTTCATGAAGATTATGTTTCCTTTTCTGTGTGAATCTGTGCCTCCTCTTTACCACCAGCTTACGTCTATATTTCTCAGGTTTCTACATCAGACACCATGTGTTTTCCAGCTTCTAAAATTTTATTTTTCTTGTCTCCTCTCACGTTTTCTTTGTACTTGTGGGTTTATGCCTGTTTCATCCCTTACTGTTACTGTAGTGGACCTTCAATAGAAAGGCAATGTAAATATGTGTGTTCAATATTTCTTGTTTTGCATGACCCCACTACAATTTTAAATTAGGAAAGTAGACTTACCTCTGAAAATTAAAGTTCTAGAATTCCTCTCTCGCATCGGAATCAAAGGAAAGTTTTATCATTGATTTATAATTGGTGATATTTAGACTACAAGATACTTAGTGCTCAATATATGTATACTGTTTTTATTATTGCTATAATTATTAACTAGAACTTAAAGTTCTCCAACTTTGTTCCTTGGTGAATTAGACAGGATTTATAGACAGCCATTAACTCCTGTTAATGTGTGTAGAAATTAATATAAAAATATACTAGGGCTTCTACTTCATACAACAGTAAAGTGTTCTCAGACCAACTTTTCTGCTAGAAACAACTAGAACATTTAAACTCAATATTCTTTTTTAAAAAATCTGTTTGTAAATTTTAGGAAATTATTAAGGCAAGTTGGATTTGTGGGTTAAATTTCTGGGAGCGGGGAGCCAGGCTTTTGCCAGTATTTTTAAACTGTAAATTCTTAGGCACCTTAGAGGCTGAGAAGGTAAGCAGCTTTGGTAGACTGGTCTTGGGGAAAAAACTTGAATTCTGGAGTCTTTTTAGAAGGCATATGATGGTCTCTAATTGTGGTTTAAATTTCCATTTTCTTTACGATTGATGTTGTTGAGTACTTTGTTATGACTGACTACTCACCTCTCTTCCATTTTTGAAGCATCTGTTCGATTTTTTGCCTCTTTACTAATTGGGTTGTTTGCTATTTTATTACTGAGCTAGGGTTTGCTCATATATTGTAGAAACAAGTCCTTTGTTAGATATATGTGTTCTGAAAATTTTTTTTCAAATCTGCAGCTGGCTTATTTATTTTCTTAATAGTCTTCTATTTTTCTTTTTGATGAGCAGAAGTTCCAATTTTGATGAAGTTTAATTTACCTATTTTTTAAAAATCTTTGATGGTTCATATTGGCTTATGTTGAGGTTATGAAGATATTGTCCTGTATTTTCTTTTAGAAGGTTTATAGTGCTGCTTTAATGTTAAAGTCTAGTTTCAAAAAATTTTAGTTTTAAAGTTAAAATTCAGTTAGACCTAATGTTCATGTTTGGTGTGAAGTAAGGGTCAAGGTACTTTTTTTTATATGAATATCCATCCAGCTGTTCCATCATCATTTTTTGAAAAGACTTTTCTTATCTCATTGAATTGCTTTTGTCCCTGTTGACCATAAGTGTGTGGAATTGCTTTTGTCCCTGTTGACCATAAGTGTGTGGATCTCTACCTTTATTCCTATTTCCCATTGTTCTGTTGTGTAGCCCTTAGTCAGCATGTCACTATCTGGATTCACTTGATCTTTAGCAACTCTTGAAGTCAGGTCATGTAAATCCTTCTCATTTGTTCTCCCTTTTCAGGGTTGTTTGGGGTATTGTAAGTCTTTTTTATTTTTATGTAAGTTTTAGAATCAGCCATGTTAATATTTAAAACAAAGCTACTGGTATTTTTATTGAGATTGTATCTGTTATATAGAACAATCTGTGGAGAATTTACATTTTAATGATATTGAATCTTCCAATTCATGAACATAATACATCTTTTCACTTATATAGGTTTTCTATAATTTTTCTTGGTGAAGTTTTATATTTTTTGCACAGAGGTCTTATCCAACTCTTGATAAATTTATCTTATATATTTAGGTTTTTGGATGTTATTGTAAATGATATGTTTTATGTTTCATTTTCTAATTGTTCTTCACTAGTATGTAAAACTGCAACTGACTTTTTAATCTGACCACATCACTAAATACATATACTTATGTATATTTATATATAAACATATATGTCTTAGTATTTATACGTTATATAATTTCTAATATAAAACATATAACCTATATGTTATATAAGATCTAATTATATAGTTATATAAGTTCTAGTATAAGATATAATACATATCATATATGTTCTAATAATAAGATATAGGTAACATATCAGTTACATAAGTTCTAATACGTATATACATAATGTAAATTCTTATATAAAATATGTATATATATACGTCCCAATTCTTTTTGATGATTCAATAGAATTTTCTAATTGTACAAACATATCATTTGTAAGTAAAGATAGTTACATGTGACAACCCATCACTGCTTCTTTGTGGACAGACAGAGCACCTTTCAGTGCTACCATCCCTGTCACACACCCCTTTCTTCAATTACTGCTGTTGCTGCTGCCTCTCATCAGCATGGATTCTGTGAAGCCCCTTTTTTCTTGGGTCACTAGCATCTGATTAATCATCTGGGCTTGTGTTTCTGATTGGTAGAGGCTGGGTCATGTGCAAACCCTATTTTCAAGTCAGGCTAGTAAAGGAAGGTATCTGGCCTTTCATCTGTTATTGTGCTTTATAAAGTCTGGCTTTCAGAATTTAGGAAGATGTTTCAGATGCTGCCCAAAATGAATGACAGGTACCACACACCCACCCCACCTGGGTGTACGTCTTTGAGCTCATGTTTCCAACAAGATTTACCAGTAGACATAGGTAAATGTCCATATACCTGAGCTGTATGAAATGGTTTAGCAGTCATTTACTCCAATAAGGATTAACAGAGTCACAAGCATCCCTCATTCTAAAATATAGTTAGGTTTTGGAAGTCCTTGCCTTGTTCCTGGTACTTAACCCCTTCTCTGAATGGTGTATGAATTTTTGCCACTTAAAAAGGTATTTTTACCATTTTATGCTACACTAGAAAATCTTGAAATGCTTAGTATCCATGTTGTGGTAGGTTTTTTTGTTTGTTTCTTTCGTTCTTTCTGAATTTTATTCTCATTTAATATATGACAGAGAACAGTTATCATGGTTTGCAAATCAAGATATTTACATTCTTTAGCAAACCTAACATTCTATCCTTTAATTCAATAGGTATACATTTCCCCTTATGTTTCAACATCTTTAAAGTCTGTTTCCATTTTACAGTGAATAGAACACGTTAGCTAGATTGGCAGCATTTTTTTCCTTTTAGTGATGTGCAGCTAGTTTTGCATCTTATAAATATCTTAGAATTTTTGAAATATAATACTTATTTTTAAATATAAAAATAACAATGAGTTACAGATTAAGGTCATTGCATAATTATGTCTCCTAGTTGTCAATGTCTTTGGTTAATATTATAGACCTCAGACATCAAGACTCTCCAGGAAATTATACAAACCCAACACAAACCCTCATTTCCACTCCTCTATTTTTACAGCTGTGTCATTCTTCTCTGTTTATCTCAAAACGGCACCTGCAGCCTCTTCTGTAGTCTCCTGGTGGTGTGTGAATTATACAAGGGAATCCTCAGGCCAGGCATGGACCTCTGCCATCCTGCTTTCCTGAGCTCCCTAGCACAGAGCCAATAGTGTCTTTTTCCTCATTTGATTAGTTCAAAGAGTGGTTACCCTATGAAACTACATCTCCGATTTAAACAAATACACCATTATACCCATGATAATAATGCCATTTATGTCTTTGCATCCCCTATCAGGAAAATTCCCTTATTTTGCACTAATTTTTCCTTTCCCATACTGCTTAAGGATTAATCAAAACAATGGCTTATATTTGTGTAGTGACCTACAGCTTTTGATCCACCTTTGTGTGTGTCATCTCACTTTCACAACAAATGTGTCTTTTTTTTTTAAATTTTCATTGGAGTATAGTTGATTTACAATGTTGTGTTAGTTTCAGGTGTACAGCAAAGTGAATCAGTTATACATATACATATATATATCCAGCTGACTTACAGCATTATGTAAGTTTCAGATGTGCAACATAGTGATTCACAGTTTTTAAAGATTATACGCCATTTATAATTATTATAAAATATTGGCTATATTTCTTGCCTTGTACAGTATATCCTTATAGCTTATTTTATGCATAGTCGTTTATACGTCTTAACCCCTATCCCTAACAAATGTGTGTCTTATGACAGGGTGATTATCCTTATTTTATAGATAGGAAAACAGCATTTGACTAAGCTCACATAACAGTGAATGGTAGATTCCAAATTATAATTGATTTCCAGACCTCTGAATTAGTTATTTCTTCTTATCCACTCTGTCCTTTCATATTCAGACTCTGAATGTCTGAATTCCTTCTCTTCTGTCATTTTGAATTTCCATTTAATGATCTTGTAATACAAAATTGAACAGACAATAGCACTTTTTAGTGTTTTCTAGCTATATAACAAAAATTGGTAGAATTTATATCTGATATCCAGTATTTTTATTAATGATTAATTCATCTTTAAGCTTGAGAAATGTTCCCAAAATCAATTGCTTTGAGGAGGGGAGGGATTTAGTAGTATTTGTTTTTGACAGAAAATAAATTTTAAAGAATATGCCTTATTCTAGCATTGATCTTACTCACCTATAATCTTTTTTTCAACACCTCTTTTATTTCTAGTTATGTTTCGCCTCTATGACACGGATGGAAATGGCTTCCTGGACAGCTCGGTAATTTTTTTCTTCAAATTTTCTGTGAAAATTTCAAAGTAGTTTGTTCTGAAAAATGCAATGAATAAATTTATAGCTATTACCACAGAAGATACAATATAATTTCCATGCACTCACACAGCATTTTTATCATCTGACTTTTTGAAAGCAAGTGATCTGCGGAAACTGTTAGGATTACAGTTTCTATTGAATAATTTGACTACAAAAAAGTGACTTTTTTATGTACAGAAAGATAAAAAAGACTTCAACCCTGTCTGAATAAAATATAAGAGAAAGATGAGACCATTGATGTAAAAAGAAAAAAAATGTGTGTGTGTGTGTGTGTGTGTGTGTGTGTGTGTATATATATATATATACACATATATAGGAAAGTATCAAGAATACAGGTAGAATTTAAAGGAATTATGAAGTTGATTCAATCATTTTATTATTTTCCCACTTTTTAAGTACTGTTACTCACATACGTTGATGAAATGGGTAATTATATTTAAAACTGCTTTGGCAAACTTCCCTTCTCATCCGATTTTAAATCCAACTTGCACTCTATCTATAATTTTACTCATAAAAATCAATGGAAGAAAAATAGCATCTCACAGAAAGTAATAATTAAATGTTTATTTTATTTGTAGTATATGCAAATCATTGACAGTTTTCAGAGGAGAAGTTAGACTCTTAGTTCTCAAATCAGGGCCTCCTGAGTATATCCATCTCAGTTTCCACCAATGATGTATTTTCTATTTAACATTTTGTATATTATATCATGTCCTGTTTTATGAAGGTAATATAAGAATATTAACAAAAGAGTAAGTGTCACATTATGGAAATTTTGAAGTACATAGGTACATGTAAAAACAAATGTTTTGATATATTTAATATTGATTAAAATAAACATTATTTCTGATAATGAGTTTCTCTCATCATCTGATATGTCTCTCTATGGCAGAACTCAAAGACTATTACAAGCAAAGCAGTGAAGTTAGAGACATATTTATGTAACACTGAGTAGGATAATGGTGCATTCGTTTCTCCAGAGAGAGATAAAAATATATAATTCCTACTCTAGGAAATGACCACCAATCTGAATTGTTGCTGTGATTGTGGGATTTCTTATGTTAGGGTCTTTCTAATTTTTCAAATGCTGTTATTTTTAAGTGCCTAGTAGTGTTCAGTTTTCCACTTAGGAATATTAAACAACATGATACATTTGCTCATTTTCTGGTAGCATTTCACGGCTAGAAGTTTAGATTTCTTCTACATATGTCAATATGCTTATTGTAACATTTCTGACTACACTAATGCAAATTATATTTTTAATGCAGATTTGTTTTCTTTTTCTTTTTAATTAAATTAAAACAATGTTTCTTTACTAGGCTCTTAGCCATGGGTTGGCAGCTGATTAGAAAATTTAGTCAAATGCTTTTCTTGGTCTCTGGCCATTTTTTGGTTAACATATAGTAGATTACTAGCAATATTTATAACTATATTCCCAACATTAAACAATGAGCTGAGGATAAATAAGTTTGTTTATGATTAAATTAGTCTTTTTTAAAATAAAGGTCTGGATTTAATTTCTATGATTTTCTCCATATAACTTACTGCCCCAGGATGTTTCCTTCACTGTCAGGTAGGAAGCACACCTTCTGATATCATTTGTTTTTGAAATTTAAAGGCTATGTTCATATACTGGAGACACAACAGAAGAAAATTAATACTTTGAGAAATGACCAGTATGTCTAATAATGCTAGTTAATGTTTATTGATCACTTGTGCCAGATAAGATAAATGTATTTCATGTAACAGCATATTTAATCTTGGTAGCAACTCTATGAACTAGGTACTATTAGAATACCCATTTTACTGTTGAGGAAACTTAGAGAGGTTAAATGACTTATCTAGTACCACATGTGTACACAATAGTCCACCAAAAATAGCTTCTGTTCCTCCAAACATATCCAGAGACTTTAACAGTTCCAAACCATTAAGGCATATATAAGCAAAGATAAAGTAACTGGAAGATTAGTTACACACACACACACACACACACACACACACACACTTCTAGCCTCTAATTGCAAGGGATTAGTGTTTAAAATTTTTTCTCATCTGTAATAAACACATTTATATTTGCATTGTTTCTGTGATGACCTGTGTTATATAACATTTTCATGATTTCATATATATATATATATTTTTTTTTTTTTGCGGTATGCGGGCCTCTCACTGTTGAGAGGCTCAGCGCCATGGCTCTCACTGTTGAGAGGCTCAGCGGCCATGGCTCACGGGCCCAGCTGCCCCGCGGCATGTGGGATCTTCCCGGACCGGGGCACGAACCCGTGTCCTCTGCATCGGCAGGCGGACTCTCAACCACTGCGCCACCAGGGAAGCCCCCATATATATTTTTTTGGAGAGAGAGAGTGTAGCTTTCATCAGCTTCTCAGAGGGATCCATGAATCCCCCCCCAAAAAAAACCCTCTTTTACTATATTTTCTTCTTCATTTTATGCATATTAAGCACGTACATTAGATCAGAGGTTTTAGAAGAATAAATTTTATTAATATACTTTCAAGCCTTATTCTTTATACTTCTTATATTTTAAATTATCGTACTATGAAATACCGCTTTTAATTGTCATGGACAGACTACCCTTAAAATTATTAGCATTCACAAAGTATGTTTAATCTTTTCTGAAGATACAGAAAAATTAAAACATTAAATAAATCGGTATGAAAAAATGTTATAATTTATTTAGCCAAGGCATATATATTAACCAGCAGTTCTTCAAAGAGTTGACGTTGAGCAGAAGAATGTGAAAATTCAGACTAAAATTCTATCCCCTCATAAAATAAACTCTGCATGCACTTAGCCTCCAAACCTTAACCTGAACACACCTCTAGCAGAGCAAATTTTACCAGTAAATGGCTAGAACCATCAGTATACGTTCTCAGTGTATCAGAATAAAAATAAAACTCTCAGCTGCCCTCAAACCCTTCCTCCCACCCTTCCACACCTGTTTTCAAGCTGTGGGGTCAGGATACTCAGTACTTAAAAATCACAGCTTTTTGTGAAAATATGCAGGCTCCTACTTTCATCAGATGCTGCTTTCCAAACAAAAATTTTCTTAAAAATCTTCTCCTGGAAGAAAACCTTTCTTTGTATAGTTGTGCCCTCTCCTGGTGAAGGTTTCTAGACAAAGTACAAAGGAATGTATATTTAGGCTCTTCTTTTATGTATAGTTAAGTAGGCCTTTAAAATGCAGAGGTATATGTTTACTTTTTATATAAAAGTAATCATCTCACTCCTTTAGTTTTTGAGCTACATGTTGAACAAATCAATTCCTGTAAGTCAAAGTTGAAGAACTTACTAAGACCTTGTATTCATTTTCCCTCTCCTTCCTTCCCTCCCTCCCCTTCCCTTCCCTCTCCTCCAGGAACTAGAAAATATCATCAGTCAGATGATGCATGTGGCAGAGTACCTTGAATGGGACGTCACTGAACTTAATCCAGTAGGTATAGGAATGATTTAACTGTTGGCTACATTCTAGAAGACCCCTTTCTCTTTCATCTTTTTTGCAATCCTAATATATTACTGGCATTTGATTTTTTAAAACTTTTTTATTGGAGTATAGTTGATTTACAATGTTGTGTTAGTTTCAGGTGTACAGCAAAGCGCATCAGTTATACGTATACATGTATCCACTCTTTGTTAGATTCTTTTCCCATATAGGTCATTACAGAGTATTGAGTAGAGTTCCCTGTGCTATACAGTAGGTCCTTATTAGTTTTCTATTTTATATATAATAGTGTGTATATGTCTTTTGATAACTCTAAGTTACTATTTCTAATCAATAGCTGAAGTGGATTCTGAACAAGAAGAAGTGTATGTGGTTTTCTGAAGCCCTTAGTGATAATAACTTTTGCTTTTCTTCCTCATGGAAATTAATTTGCATGGTAGTCTAATAGAGGTGTAGGTGAACAGAAGCTGCTGATGACACTGCTAAGGTCATACCATGCCACAAGAAAGTCAGAACTGACATGTTTATTATGATCGCCATGATTTTCCTTATATGGAAATAGCTAAAATATTCCATCTAAAAGAGGATGAAGGCGATTAAGAAGACCCTAATGATGGTTTACTATGCACAGTGCACTCTTATCTTTGCATATGTGTTATTTAAGGCTCATAACTCTACAAGGTAGATACTACTATTTTATTCATTTTACAGATGAGGAAATTGAGACCCCCCAATTTTTCTTCATTTATTTTATTAAAGTATAGTTGCTTTACAATGTTGTATTAATTTCTACTGTACAGCAAAGTGATTCAGTTTTATATATATATATATATATATATATATATATATATATATATATAAAACTATATTCCCATTTGGGGAATATAGAATGTGTGTATATATATATATATATATATATATACACATTCTTTTTCATATTCTTTTCCATTCTGGTTTATCACAGGATATTGAATATAGTTCCCTGTGCTATACAGTGGGACCTTGTTGTTTATCCATTCTATATATAATAGTTTGTATCTGCTAACCCCAAACTGCCAATCCATCCCTCCCCACACACCTCCCCCTTGACAGCCACAAGTCTGTTCTCTATGTCTGTGAGTCTGTTTCTGTTTTGTAGTTAAGTTCATTTGTGTCATATTTTAGATTCCACATATAAGTGATATCATATGGTATTTGTCTCTTTGTCAGGCTTACTTCGCTTAGTATTATAATCTCCAGCTCCATCCATGTTGCTCCAGTGGCATTATTTCATTCTTTTTTTGTCTGAGTAATATTCCATTGTATATATGTACCACATCTTCTTTATCCATTCATCTGTTGGTGGACACTTAGGTCACTTCCATGTCCTGGCTATTGTAAATAGTGCTGCTCTGAACATAGGGGTGCATATATCTTTTCGAGTTATAGTTTTGTCTGGATATATGCCCAGGAGTGGGCTTGCTGGGAGGCCCCAAAATGTTAGTTACTTGCCCTAGTAACTCTGCAGCTAGTTAAAGATTGAGCTAGGAAACTTTAATCAAATTGTTTCAAGAAATAGTATCTAACAATGCCTATAAGAGCATTAAAAACCTCTTATTTTCAGTAGATTTATACCAAAGCTACAACATCATTCAAATGTGTATTAAAACAAACATGATTCACAACTTTTACTTTGGCCACAAGAATATTTGGGGGAGAATATTATTATTGATTTTAGTTTCTCTTTGAAACCAACTAAGTTTAGCATATTGTACATTAATTAAGTAAATACAAATCAATTTTATGTAAATGGTTTACATTTTGTATGAATTCAAAGAGCCTATTTAACCACATAAATTCACATTTATGCAGTCAACAGCATGGTAATGGCATAATTATGTGATAGGAGCGGTCTGATAGCTTTTCCCTTGCTTTGTAAACTAATGCGGTTAAAGTACAACAAAGCCAATGCAATGTCATGGAAAGGGAGAGCACCTTTCTTACTGGGATTAGGGTTTTCCAAGTTTTAACTCAGCTGATTTTTCTTTTTCCTTTTTTTATTTTTGAACATGGAAACACACACGCTGTGCACATGATGAGTGGCGGGTATCATTAACAAAATTGCAGTATGCGTATGGAATAATAAAGTAGATGGTAACGTATTTAATTCTAAGAATACCGTTTGATTCATCTTAATACTATTTTCACTGAAATCAAAGGACTCATAAGTTCTGCTGCCTTTTCTGGTTATGTTAATGTAAAACACAACATTGTAAATGTAAAAGATACATGCACTTTTATGTTCATGTGAATATAATTCACCTATCAATCAAGGCTCTTGTCCTCACTGGAGTAACAGAGGGAAGGGGGTCTTTTTCAATCAGCTTTGAAAGCAGAAGGAGGCACCACCACATCACCATATTTGGCAGTGGGGGGTTTGAGAAAAGAGGGATCTGGATGCTCTAAAGAAGGAACAGTTAGTGGTTGGGCAGTCTAATTAGGACAAATACCTACTGGAAAATACAAATAAAAAGCTATATAGTATTATTAGTCATTTGTGACACATACTGACAAGTCTGCCCTTTCTGTGGACAGTATAAAGAGTAAAGATAAAAGACGGCTGTTTGCTGTCATAGTAACTGCCTCATCCTGCCTGATGATTCAGCAGCTCTCCCCATTTTAAACACATGTGTACATTTGTACACGTTGTCTGACTCCTGGTAAGTTTGCATAATAACTAAAGAGAATTGTACATTTCAGGTTAATGGCTCAGGGTAGACTGAGGTGCCCTCGAAGGGAGTTTTTAAAAACTAACCCAGGTTCTACCATTAGGTTTATTAAGTACAGTATGAAAGTATCAGCCCTCTGAAACAAACACTCTGTGTTTTACTTCTCTCCTCATTTGTTCATTTCTGCTGGTTCATCAGAGTGTCTTCAAGGGGGAGGGCCTTTTAATGATGAGACCTTATGCCATTTTGCCCAATTCTAAATGATTTCCCTTGTCTTTCATTTTGAGTGTGATGAAATAATTATTTCAACATCACTTTGTTCCAAAGAGTCTCTTTCTGCTACCTATAGATAAGTTTGTTTCAATGAAGGAAAACAATCTGATTTTCAAAAACTTGCTGAGGAAACACACCAGTCCACTAAGTTCAGGGATGTTGAGGCAAATAATACTTCTGTCCACATATCAAGTTATTCCATTTATTGCACCTTTTCAAATTTTTCTTCTAATGCTCTCTGTACTTCTTTCTTTTTTCAAGTTGATTAAAAACTCCATATTAGATAAATGTGGTGAGTTACTTCCTTCACTGCATTCTACCATGTTTGCCACTTTGGTGCCATTAGATGGGAGGTACTTTGCCTTCCCAGCAGCCAGGGGTAATATGTTTGGGTAATATATATTAGCAAATATAATTTCTGCTAATATAACACTAACAACACCTATATTACACTTACTATATATGCTAGATACTCTTCAAAGATACTTATAATGTATTAGCGCCTTTGACCTCACGACAACCCTTCGAATTAACAGCTAATATTAGCGCTATGCAGCCAAGAGATAAATACATTACAGACAGACACTACGGAGAGCACTTTAGGACACTCTGTGCAAGTCTTCCTTAGAAAAGAAATCGAATCAAAAAATTATTTGATTGTTTATCTTCTTGGCTCCATTAAGTTCTGATAGGCAGTTAAAAGCAACTTAATTCCTCCGCCCCACACCACTTAGCGAAGAATTATTTCAGCTCTTTGCCGTGAAGTGAATTTGGTCTGTCATTGTCTGGCATATATTTGAATTTTTTAAAGTAATCTAGAGAAAGCAATTAAAGATCACTTTCATGCTTAGAGATACCTTCTTGTCTAAGCTGTACCATCCAGTGACAAAATATTAGTAAGTTAAGCGTTTATTTATAAAAGCTGATCAGTGTAAGTAGTCAGGTTTTTGAAATCATAGCAAAGCTACTATATGCTCAATAATAGAATTAACATGGTACCGAGTTATTTAGATATTTACCTCAACTCTCTACTTAGCTGCTAGTCACAGTTTATTATAACCAATTCAGTGCAATACTTTGTTGTGTCATATGAAATTTATTTTATTGATTTATTTCAAGTTTTTCCTCATCTCCTCTTCTCCAGATCCTTCATGAAATGATGGAAGAAATTGACTATGATCATGATGGAACAGTCTCTCTGGAGGAATGGATTCAAGGAGGCATGACAACAATTCCACTTCTTGTGCTCCTGGGCTTAGAAAATGTAAGCATTTACAGAGAGGGGGTGGCCTGGTGGTAAGTCAGTGGGGTTCTCTTTTATACATTTTGATTATAAATTCATCTGGCTATTTTCTACCATTAAGTGTATAGTGAGTGCCTGCTTCTAATACATATGTCACAGTACAAGTTGACAATAACTCCTTGTATAGTAATACTTGCCACGAATATATTAATTCTTTTTAGGTATTACCGTATTATTTAATACATAATCTCTCTCTTTTTTCCCACTATTTAAAGTGCAATCTTGTTAAAAGAAAACATTGACCTTATTTTATCTAATGGAAGAAACATCCCAGTATTATTGCATTCTGTGCTCCCCCTCCCCATGAAGATCTATTTTATTAATAACCAAACCCATACTTGGGGGAGCCAATTATATATAGAGGTGGTTGAGTATATATGCTTGTGTGTGTGTGTGCGTGTGTGTGTGTAAATGTTTTCCTTACATATCAACAGTCTGTCAAAGTTCTTCCTTCTAAGCCTGTCGAAATTTTCTTATATCATTGCCTCCAGTGATAATTAAAACTGGTGGTTTGGGGAATAAAGTAGATCAATATAAGATCAGAATGTGATATGATAGTGACTTTGAGTCCAAATCTTGCTGCCCCGGCTTAGTGTGAATTTTAGTAATAATTAATTTAAAAATCCAATGAGTCAACGCTAGATTTTTATACTTAGCTTAATAAATAAGAATTAACTATAACATGAGTATAGTAAAATTTATACTTAGATTCAAAGAGTATTACTGATGGAGAGCACCCTAACACATAGAATATTTAGAGTTTTGAGATGCAAGACTGTAATGTCCACCACTTTGCTGCTGACCTCCACATTTTTCATGCTTCCCGTTACCAGCAATAATGATTTTTCAGATTCAAGACTATATACCACAGTTACTCAAGACACCACTTTTTTTTTAAAGACAGTTCTCAAGAGATCTTGCAGTCTGTGTTTGTAAAACATGTGAGAGTATATAAAAATAGGTTTGTACATATTTACATAGGGGTTTGGGAATATATAAATGGGTTTCAGATGGTAGAATTTGTCTCCAGTTCACCTTCAAATTCGTTTACATTCAGGTTAATCTTAGCCTTCATGAGGCCCATGGGATTTTAGACATGGTCAGAGGCAGGAAAAGAAAAATTACTAATAGATGATAAATAGGAAATTACCCTTAAAGTAAATAATTTATTAAAACAAAACTAATATAGACCTTATTGTTAATAGATACATATTTCTACTTTTTACAAATTAATGAAGCAATACTTCCTGTATCTGATGTTCTTATACTATACATAACCTAGTATCTTTTGTAATAACTTACTATATATCTCTGTATCATAAATATGTGTTTATTGTTTGATATACCTTCTGTCAAAAGCATATGTAAATCAGACTGTTGGGAGAAAACAGAAAGAAAACTGACTAAATGTTAACTTTGTAAGGTTTGGTGTATATTCTATACTGAAAAATAGTTGGCAAATGACTATTCAAGAAATTCTATTGATAATGGTTCCCAAAGGGAATTTTATATTTTTAAAGATAAAATGTTTTTATTCTAAATATTTATGGAAATTCTTGTATGAGAGAATGAAAGAAGTAAGTAAATCATTTGGTAGTTGAGAGTTGGACAGGAAAGTACAGAAATGGAGATACAGTCATCTATATTTTTAATATCACAGAAAGATTTTGAAATAATGTTTTCTTTTGGAAAATATTACTTAGAAATTCCTTAGTTTTATTCATAAATACATATATTTGTGAAATTATGAAAATAGCATTGGTAAATATAGTCCACAAATCTATGTGGATTTAACTAAAAATATTTTAAACAAATACAATGTACCTCATCAGTTTCTAGTGTAGCAGTAACTTTATTTCAACGGAATGACAATTCTTTGCCATTAATGTCCATCAGGTTAATGATACATAATTTACTTTATATTCATATTCTTAGATTTATATTTTATGTTTTTCGTTAAAAGATTTTTTTTTGGAGCTAATAGGAGAAATCGATTCAGGGTTTCAAAGAAACCCAAGCTGTGTTCCAAAGTTGTGTTCCCAGTGATGGCCACTAGATGGCAGGGCTACATTATTTAACATTTGTAGATCAACTTGAATATGAGGTTGGATGGTTCCCCTGTGAAGAACAATTCTGAGAGTATTTTTTCACTTCTTCAAAAAAGAATAAGTCAATAATGTTTTTAAAATTGGCTTTTAATAAAATGGAAAATCTATGTAATTATGATCACAAATCAGAGCATCTATTTGTTAAAAACAGCTTTTTAATTCCCAGGCATGGTAAGTGTTTTACAAACCGGTAATGACACAATGACAACTGAGTGATGAGGGCCTTTTTTAGTAACTGAGATTTATTTCCTTTTCTGTAGGCAGTAAATGTGTTTTGTTATTACCTGTAGAGAATTTGATTCATGGTGTCATTCCCTCCTACTTCGCCCCCCACTTTTGCTTATGAGATTGGAAATCTAGAAGCTTTAGGTTGAATTCAGCCATTTATTGTGAGGCCTGTCTTGTTATGTTGTCCTATATATTCTTGTCTATTGTCAATTATGAGCTCAGGGAGTAGATGCTAATTGATAGTGCATGTTAAATACCACAGTGTATTTGAAAGTGACCGTGGTGTATTAGCCCAATTACCCAGATAAGAATATTGCCCTGGGAGAGCAGTCCTCACGTGAAATGTAAGGTAGAGCAGTTGTGATTTTATTGTAGTTCATTTTTCTCCATCAACAGAATTTTTTAAAGTACTCTATTTTACCTAATACCCATTGTGGTGCTAGGATCAGAATTGTAGTTTATCAGAACCTAATTCTTTATCAAATGCTAGGGAGTAGAAGTCATTTCCTTTCTCTTACAAGAAGTCCTTCACACTTCATGAGACCCAGTATGAAATGGTATAGTCTCTTACATCTGAAGTAAAATCGAGTGTTTGGGTGGCATATGTGATTTTGATTACAATGAAAAATTTATGCTTTAAATAACTGTATCTAGCAATAAACTCTGCTCTAGTGATTGGCAAACTTTGCCTGTAAAAGGACAGATAGTTAATAGTTTAGGCTTTGTGGGTCATAAGGTCTCTGTTGCAACTGCTAGACTCTGCCACTACAGTGCAAAAGCCACCACAGACACCACCTAAATGACAGCAGGGCTGTGTTTCAATAAAACTTTATTTACAAAATAGCTTGCTGGCCATATTTGACCCAAGGGCCATAGTTTTGCTGACTCCCAAGTTATTCTATCATTAATCTGTCATACAAGCAGAATGAGTGTTAACTTTTAAAATTATCTTGGAAAGAGAAATCTGATTTTTTTTTTTTTTTTCAGTTTAGCTCAATTAGACCACCCCAGCAAGACATAAGGACTAATGAAGAGATAGTAGAGTGGCAGTGAACGTTATCAAATTGGCCTTCACCCTGGCTTGATTATTAACTAACTAGGTCACTTTTTTGCCAGTAAAAAGTGTAAAAAGAAATGTACATGTAAAAAGAAATTACATGTAAAAAAAAATTACATGTAAAAAGAAATGTACATATAAAAAGAAAAATGGACATGTAAAAAGAAATTAGTCAGGAATATCACTTTCCTTTTCTGATATTCTCTCAGTTCAAACATTTGTTTTCCTCAATGAACAGGATAATTAGTAATGCTCCAATTCCTGAAATCTGGAATCTTGGATCATTATTAGGTTTTCCAAGGAAAATTCCTGAATTCATATTATCATAAAAACAGGAATACACATTTAAATAGGAGCCTGGCTTAAAATAAGGATACCTTTACTTCTTAGTGTTGGATTGTTGGGCCCAAGTCTGGCCTGTATGATTTTTGAAAGGTTATGTATGTTGATTTCACTATATGTTCTCAGAGTCCTGGTCTTTAATCCCTATATATAGTTTAAACTTTGCCATTGATTGAAATGTTTTAGGATACAGTTTTTTGCCTGATTCGATAAAGTAGAAGTAATTCTTTGGTTTGCTTCCCGATTTCTGATGAAATGTGTCCCTTGATGAGTATGAGGGAAAGCAGAAGATGATGTATTCTTAATAGACTAAGCTATATTTGGAAAACTAATGTTTCACACTCTATTTTTTAAAATTTAATTTGATTAAGATGTTGTTCTGCTGTTTGCACAATCTGGAAAGGAGTTATGAAGCTGGATAAATGCAACAATTCTTGAGATTCCACACTGGGTCATTCAAGAAGAATAACCGCATGATGCTACTGAGAGTTGAAATGGCATTTGAACCTTAAGACTATAAGGGTCTGAGCCTGACTTCAGAAAGTGGGATCTGGAGCTGGGCAGTTGATTGCAGCTCCACTCAGAATTTTAAAACTTCTTTCTGCATTCTCTTTTCTCAGGCTTGATATAGTTCATCTTTTTGTCTAAAAGAACAGTTTCTTTCATATCATTATAATTTGGGGGAGACCTTGAACAGAAAAGTAAGGTAATTTAATGGCACTTATTATTTCTTGAGTTGGAATCCATGTGCGACCTTAGCTCTTCTATGTGTCATAAGTGAGGTCAGTTGGAACAGGGACCTGGCTAGGCAGGGGGATGGGAGCATTTTGGCTGTGACATCAGTGAAATTTCTCCTTGAGGTCCTTCGAAAAAAATGATATTATTTATAACAGCCCTAGTTCACTTGAACACTGTCTGCAATCTTTGAGGTATTTACAGAAAAAACTAATACTTCAGAAATCACTAAGATAATGAAATAGTTTTCAATATTTTCCAGAAAGCATTCGTCCCTTCAAAGCCTCCTTGTGACTTACAAGGGATTAGAAGGCGAGGAAGACCCTGGCACTCCCTCTCTCTGTGTTAATTTGCCTGTGTTTCATTAAACGTTTCTCTGACACATGCACAGAACTGAACTGCTTCATTATAAAATACAGTGTTTACTAAATATCAGGAATAAATTTTTATTAAGAGTAATGTCTGGTAATGAAAAAACCAGTAGAACACACTTTTATGAAATAAAGTATCATAAACCTACCAACATCCTTCTCAACTCTTTTGGCTGAAACACTGGGATGTTATACAACTCAACCCAATTGATGGTAATGATATTTGCTGTTTATATAACACCAGTCTTCTGAGGAGCTAAATTGACTTCACAGGTATTGTATAATGAAACCTCACACCATGGCCTGGGTGAGGAAAGTGGTTACTTTCATTTTATTAGAGAGGAAAATAAGAAAGGTGAAATGGCTTATCCACATTTTCATCAGAGGCCAGGAATCAAGCCTTCCAGATTCCCTCTTCATTGCTTTTTTATAAAAATGAATTCCTCTCTATGACAATAAATATTTATTTGCAGTGGAAGTACTAAGAGGCATATGCTCTACTGGCTGATAGAATATAGTAAGGGACAGAGTCTCCCCCTTCCCCAGTAAGTTTACCATCTAAATAAGACAAACAAGACAAGACATGAAAATACATAGCGTTGGCGTTTAATTTGCGCTGCTTAGAAGTAGTTGGCTCCTGGTTTCAATTTCTTCTCTTGAAGTCACATACATATTTCATCCTCTGAATATTCTGGCAATGTATCCGGCTAAGAGCTATAAAGTGATTTAATTTGTTTTTTGGTAGAGCATTTTATGTCGGGGTAATGGATTTGTGCATCAGTGGCAGCCTGTAACATGGCTAAGTGTTCTGATTGACAGAACACCCACGTTCAGACTTGTTTATTTTTTGATAAGGAAAATGCCAGCTAACTTAGTCCATATGTGCTCTTCAACAAGAGAAGGCTTATTCACATGTAATGGACACTCATTTAAAAATAAAATGACAAGGCTTATGAGAACAGTAATACATAAGAAAATTAAATTTTCTTTTCTCCTTTTCACTTAAAAATGTCTTTTTAAGCATTAATCTAATTATTTAAGCTAATACTTAATGCTAACTATCAATATGTTTGAAAAAAATTAACCTCTTTAACTTTTAACATCAGGGTATCTTACTCTTATTTGAAGGAATAGAAATTTTAAAACATAGATAGTTTGGAAGCTATAGCAAAATTAAACAAATATATAAAGCATTCCATTCACATAATAAAGATACTAGAAATCATATGACTTGAGCAGACCAGGACTGGATTCAGAAATTACTATAAAATCTATTTCTTAAGCTTTGGGAAAAAAACCTGAAACACCATTGTCTTCTGATGGCACCTTCTGCAGAAGTGCTTTTGCTGAGAACTTGTTAGTTCTTTGTCAGGAAAATGAGGCTGAGCATTGTCAAGAACCATGAAGGGTCTGAGAGTTACCCTACTTGCAAGTGAGCAAGTGAGCTTGCCACAGTTCCATGGGTGCTGGCAGAGGACATGAGCACCTGGGTCAGAAGCAAAAACTTGTTTACTCACAGCAAAGAAGCAATAGGAGCTTCACATCTGAGCTAGTTCTCCTGGCCCATAAAGTCTCTTAGGGGTGATGGAGAGAGGTCCAAGTAATTGCCTTGCACAGCATCAGAGCTCAGAACCCCTGGCTTGGGGAAACTAAATCTTTTATAATACACAGTAAACAAATTTGCTAAACCTTTGCTTAGAAGGGAGAAATTATCTTTATTACACCAGACAGTAAGGAAACCTGCCCTCTGCACATCTCTGTTGTGCAAGGCTGTATGTTATTCAAACAACTTTGAAAAGATAACTTGGAGAAAAGGACAGTTCTGCTTACAAAATGTGCAGAAATCCAAGAGACCCATGGAGAATTACCTCCCAGAAAGCATTTTCATTAATGTTTTATATTATGATGCAAATTTGACATTTCTGGTTCTAAGGTAGGAATTAGTTACTGTGGATTCAATTGGGTACTTCAAATCTGGTGGTTTATCTCTTGATAGGGAATAGGAAAAAGTAGTTAGGAAGCATTATTATTAATATTTTATTATCCAGAGAAACAAAATGATGTGGGCATGTTTATACTGTCTCACTACCACAGAATTTGTATTAGTGCCCCAGCACATAATAGGTGCTCAAAAAAATATTAGCTCAACGTGTTTTAAGAAGTATGGCAACTTGACTAACCTAAAAAACCATGACCTGCAGTGGTTTCTATAGAATACCAATAAATGATGTCTAAAATTAATCTGAGTTTGATATAGTTTGGTACATGATGTACAAGGACTACATGTTAATACAGAAAATGATGGTAATAAAAGTAATGATGTATAAAACTTCATTTAATATCTTCACCTCCTTGTAAGGAGTCTTAAGCATCATATTATTTCATTTTACTTCAATGTATCTAATGTATCTAATAGAGAATAGCTATTATAATATTATATAGAGTTTTACTTAGAAGAATAAATAATAATTACAGTCGTTTTGCTAAAATGTGAATTCATTGAACTCAAGGTTTTATTGTGGCAAATAATGGTAGAGACTGTTATAAGTAAATACAGTAATATAGTTGTAATATTTTTGCCATCTTTCCATGAGATTAAAATCATTCATATTTTGTAAAAGTGAAGTAAAATAATAATGTAATTAGAGCCTCATAAAAGTTTATGTTTTTAAATTTTCTATTTGAGACATACAAAAATATATTAGTGTCAATTATAACATGTAAGGAATCCCCCAACTGAAGCCTTAGAATATCATGAATAACTTACTTTTAAGTGTCATTCTTTCCCATCCCATCCCACCCTTCTACCTCCTTATAAGAGCTAACCACCATCATGAAATTTGCCTATTCCTACCATTAAGCAAGGGTTAACATATTCTGTCAAGGTTTTCATCTCTCAGAATCTTCCACTCAAGAGTATTTTCTCTTCCTTTATTCACTGATTTGTTTATGGAGTTGTGCTAGGAGTAAAGTATACAGAGGTGAGGCAAACACGCCTCTGTTCTGAGGAGTGCTCAGTTTGGCGGACGGTTATGATGGTTGGGACCTGCTGTTGAACTGTTGATATTAGGCAAGAATTTGTGGGTTGCTATAGCATCCGATATTTGTTAGCAGGATCTCATTCCACTAGAGCACATGTGGTTTTCTAGACTCTGTGGCAATCTTGGAGAAAGTCAGAGATGAAATAACAGATTGTCTTCAAATGCTTCAGTCCAGCTCTGAATTTTATTGGCACTTACATATTCCACTGTTTACTTCATTAAGTGAAATCTTTTTCTCTTGCGTCCCATGCAGAATGTGAAGGATGACGGACAGCACGTGTGGCGACTCAAGCACTTTAACAAACCTGCCTACTGCAATCTTTGCTTGAACATGCTGATCGGCGTGGGGAAGCAGGGCCTCTGCTGCTCCTGTGAGTATGTTTGCTTTGCCCGGATGTCATCACCTCTGGTGAGAAGCGATTGATTTCGTGGAATAGTCCTATTTGTAGACGGAGTTAAGAAATCACCTGACCCTTCCCATACCTATGATGTATCTTTCCCTGAAGTATGTTTCTGAAGGTTTAGATCACTCTAGTTTTAACTTTCTTCAATTTTGGAAAACCTTCTTCTTGGAAAAGAAATAAGGACATTTCCCAATTCACTAGCCATTTTCTTTCCACTGTAGTTTAATTTATTCATGGTTCCCATTTCTTCTGGGAATATTATGAAAATATCCATTGGTCTCTCATATTTATATCTTATGCATATTTGTCTTTTTTCCCTCCCTAAGTTATCGCTTTATTCACGTTGTCTTCCTGTAATGAGCTAATTCCTTTCAGTTTTTTAAAGATAATTGACTGATTATCAGTTTCCATTCACACTAAGAAATCACAAGGAACACGCACTCATCTTATACCTCAGGCACACGATTCTTAATTCTATAACGAAGAAAATCTAATATATGGTTAATGGATATTAGACCCCAAAGTGTTGCCAGTTCATGAATTGTGGCCATTATTTTTATTTCGGTACACTTATCTTTACAATATTTATTTTATTCTATGGTGTACTTTTTGGTAGTGTATGTAACAATTTATAAAAGGCACTTAAGAAGTTTTAAATGAACAACATGTATACCTGAGGAACTTTTGCATTCCCTGATGCCTCTGCTAAAACAGAGGGAGGGCTTCCTTGGTGGCGCAGTGGTTGAGAGTCCACCTGCTGATGCAGGGGACACGGGTTCGTGTCCCGGTCCGGGAAGATCCCACATGCCGCGGAGCGGCTGGGCCCGTGAGCCATGACCGCTGAGCCTGTGCATCCGGAGCCTGTGCTCCGCAACGGGAGAGGCCACAACAATGCTCTCACTGTTGAGAGAGAGTCTCCCGCGTACCGCCAAAAAAAAAAAAAAAACAGAGGGAATATTGAGTCCTCCTCACTAAAGTGTGACTTTGTCTTGGTCCAGCACGTTGTCCATCCACGCCCTTTTCTGCAGTGTATGGAGTTACTGAAATTGTCAAGTTTATTAGACATATCCCATTTTCGTGCATTTATATTAAATCTAATTTTTTACCTGGCTTCCATATAATACATAATTTTCAGATATTATTTTTAGCTAACAGCTTCTTTGGTAGCATATTTGGGAGTTGACTTTCTCTCAGATGTTTTATTTTACATTAAAAACCATATAGTAGGTACACTTTTAAATGATTTCTTACGTGTTTAAGGATTTTAATAAAGTTACGTAAAATTACCTCGTGCCGCTTTAGAGGGCAGTTTCTAGTGGCCACATTTAAAAGGCTATGTATACCAGAACATTCTCCATGTACAAAGGAAGTAATTTGTTTTCAGTTTTATTATTTTTAAGGAAAGTAATTTTTCATGGCACTGTCTATTGATGGGAGCTTATGAAACAAAATGGTAGTTCTCAAATAACATGGGCAATATCATATAAGAGTGAGAACCTTGCTCACAAATCTTAACTGATTACTGTGCAAATATAATACTCAACATTATTGCCAATATGGAAGAGAAGAGAAACTGCATTTTCTTCCTCAGTGTTGCCAAAGGAAATCACAGAAGTGGATATCTGGGAATAGTTTTACTATAGAAATATTATATTTTCATTCTAACTTCATGCAGTGGTTAATTTTTGTTTGTTATATTGAGAGAGCTGCTTGGTTGTTTTTTACTTAATTTTTATTCTATGTGTTTATGCATTTAGAATTCTTAATTTGAAACCAGTGTTTTATTAAAGAATATCTGTATATGACCCTGAGTTATATTGAGAATCAAGCCATGAAGTAATTTAAAGATGCCAATAAAGTGTACGTGTTGGTTTTTTTATATACATTATATGTTTTATATACACACAGATACATATGTTTATACATGTGTTTCTATACATATTTGCAGATACATATAAAATTTTGCATATATATATATACAGTATGCTGCCCAGCAAAGGTTGTTCCTTTTGGACAAACAGTGCCACGATGGCAATGAGGGGTGAAGTTTAACTGAAGGCCTGGCATATGATGAAATCTATTCTCTAGAAATAGACTAATCAGCCATTTAAGGTTTAGATAAATCAATAGACAAAATAGCATAAACTCATGGGCTTTTATTCCCATGCCCGCCAGCTGCTCTCATGCCTATACTTTGTAAAATATAGATCTCTTCCTTCTAGCAAATGACACCAAGCCATTTGGCAGTCATCAATTTGTCTTTAGTATGTTTGTCATCTGGGAATTATTGTGAAAAATTTGAGTGAGGCCTGATTTAATTAAGCATTTCCTGCTATTGCCATGATAGAGGAGTCTTGGTTCTTCACATGCATAATATTTCCTGTACTAATTGGCCTTTTGTATTCCATGGTAAAAAACAGTCGAGTTGGACTTTTCCTTCATGTGGCTGATTGGATTGATTAGGGAGCAGTGGCTATGAAACGAGCTTCTGTTAATGTCATTCTTTCTGTATAAAATTGCAATCAGGACCAGGATTAGCTCTGAATTTGCGTACATGTTTCCTTTCAGTTTGCAAGTACACAGTCCATGAGCGCTGCGTGGCTAGAGCACCTCCTTCTTGCATCAAGACTTACGTAAAGTCCAAGAAGAACACTGATGTAAGTGTGTGGCCATGCTTGCTTTTTGAGGGTGGTGTTTATGGATGCCTCCTCTTACCACAGTGCTTCTGTTGTGTTCTAGGTGATGCATCATTACTGGGTTGAAGGCAACTGCCCAACCAAGTGTGATAAGTGCCACAAAACAGTTAAATGTTACCAGGGCTTGACAGGACTGCATTGTGTTTGGTGTCAGATCACAGTGAGTAACATCGGAGGATAAATCTCCAGCATTCACTCAAGATGAAGATGGTATATCCCATGTTCTCTGATGAGTCCTATCCTGTAAGGCCATCCTGAATTTTAGACTAAGTCCAAGTTAGCATAAATTCATGGGGGCCTCTTATACCATGTGTGGCTCCCAAAGGGATAAATGTCAAGGTCAGATTTGTCCTCATAGAATCGAGAAGTTTAGAGCTAGTGACAACCTTAGAGGTAATACTGTCATAAGGTGTTCAATCTGTGCTCCATGGAGTTCTAGGAGCTGCCAGGAAGGTAATCAGACACCATGGCTGTGGGTGGGCAGTGAGCTTGGGATACTGACTGGGTAGAGCTCAGCTATCCCTCTGCCCGAAAACACTATTCTGGTAAAATTTTCTATTCTATATGTTCTAAATTTATTCCAATCATAGAATCTATGGGCTTAAAAAGGGTAGCACAATGAATAATGTGGTACAAATGTGGTATATTAATTTTATAGTGAGGACACTAAGACCAAGAAAAATTTATGCAAATCATCAATGACCACATGACGAGGTAGAGATGCAGGTGGTCCATATTTTAGTTCTTGATGCTTCTAAGAACTCACCTAACCCTTCTTTACAACATGGTGTTGCCTTGCTCCTTTATTTAAATCATAAATTGAGGGATAACAGATACGGATGTAAACGCTAGTCATTAATGGTATTGACAATCGAGAAAGGAGAGGTCACTTGGTCTTTCCCAGGAAGTCTTAGCACTCTACCTAGTTTGCTTAATTGTCAAAGCTGCTTCAAGTAACTTCTGGAATAAATGCAGTTGTTAGATGGTACCTCTAGTGTTTCATATTGTACTTCTGGAAATTAATTAGAATGTACATTTTTAAGAATAGCCATGTTTTACAGTTTGGTTCAAAAACGTTTATGGGGCTGGGTTTTTCCCCCCGTCGGTTGTGTTTTCTTTTTACAGCTAGTGTATGAGTCATCTTGTTATAGGACAAATTATTCTTGCTTTTGTGGGAATAAAACGGTAGGGAGCGTTGTTTCAGTTAAGCAGATACGTTTCTCTGTAGTGCCCCTCAACACCCCTCCCCAACACACACGCCATTTAAAAATTTTTCTTAAACACACACACACACATACACACAGGATAATGAGAAAAACAAACTGTGACTTGCATTTCAAAAGTACAATTAAGTACTTTTTTTAAAATGAACACATTTTCTTCAATCATTTTCAGCTATTACTCAGTCAAATTATATTTACATTTGAAATTTCCTCAATTATGAAAGACAGTTTTATTTTTTTGAAGTGTTTGGTTATTGTAATAAAACGTCTAACAGTGATTAAATTACACATAGAAATTACTTAAACATGTTGAGTTCTCAGTTTTAAGAAGACCAAAACTATTTCATTTTTTAAAAAATTTGGGCCATTAAAAAATATTAGTTTTCTTTTTTTTTTCTTGCTAAGCATCTATAAAAATATTTCGGTTTTATTTCTGATCTTGTAGGAGCCCGTTCCTCTTACTTTCCCCATAAAGTGCATCTTTCATTAATTATATCTTTACTATAAACTGAAGTTAGAGAATATCAGAATTTATTTCTTTGTTGTATTTCAAGTTATTTTGCCATCCTTCATACATTTCTTTTTTTTTTTTTTTATTTTTGTGGTACGTGGGCCTCTCACCGTTTTGGCCTCTCCCGTTGCGGAGCACAGGCTCCGGACGCGCAGGCTCAGCGGCCATGGCTCACAGGCCCAGGCGCTCCGCGGCATGTGGGATCTTCCCGGACTGGGGCACGAACCCGTGTCCCCTGCATCGGCAGGCGGACTCTCAACCACTGCGCCACCGGGGAAGCCCCTCCTATTTTTATTTCTTGAAAAAAAAACAATGTGTTTAAAGTTTGAACGCTCTAAAAATATGCATTGGTGGGCTTCCCCGGTGGCGCAGTGGTTAAGAATCTGCCTGCCAATGCAGAAGACATGGGTTTGATCCCTGGCCCGGGAAGATCCCACATGCCACGGACCAACAAAGCCTGTGTGCTACAACTACTGAGCCTGTGCTCTAGAGCCCACGAGCCACAACTACTGAAACCCACACACCACAACTACTGAAACCCGCACACCACAACTACTGAAGCCCATGCACCTAGAGCCCATGCTCCGCCACAAGAGTAGCCATGACAATGAGAGGCCCACACACCGCAACGAAGAGTAGCCCCTTCGCGCCACAACTAGAGAAAGGCCACGTGCAGCAACAAAGACCCAGCACAGCCAAAAATAAAAATAAATAAATTTAAAGAAAATTAAATAAAACTATGCATTGCTACCTTTCCTAATAGAAAAGCTTTTGGAGATTTTAAGTTTCTTTACTTGACTCCTCTTCTCCGTCCCCCATTTAATCTCTGTGAGGTATATCTTCTGCCCTTTTCATTCTATGGGAATCATTCTCCTCAAAGTTACCATTGCTAACGGTCTTATTGATAATCAGGGCATCTTGAAATTGTTTTCTTGTTTTATATTACATTTTGTTTTTCTTGTTTTCTTTCTTTTGTTTTAGTGGTTCCTCTCATCTGTGACTCCAAAATCTATATTTCTAGCCCAGGCACTCTCCAGTTACATATTTATATTTGGTCTTGATCCTGTTCCTAGTGTTGTAAGAAATTAGGCCTTTCTTTTTATAGGAAAGAAGGTGCTACCTCTGGATAAACTCTGCTTTTTAAAATCTAAGGATTTCATATCTAATTCAGTTCAGACAGCATGTCCCTAACATCTTATTCTTAACAAAAGATCAGAGTGTACATGAAGATGACTCTTTGGTCACTACAGCAAAGCACAATATAAGCTGTAAATGTATTTAAATCCTGAGTTCTACTCAGGACACAGGCTAACCAGGGACCACTGAAGGGTGTAAGGCGGAGTCAGGGAAAAGTGGCTGCCCTCTTACTAAGCTCTCCCAAGACCCGAGGCTTCCGGCTAACTTTAGCCTGATTTGCTGTAAACCATGATCTCTGGGGTTCCTGTGGGTGGGTTCATGAAACAAGACTTGATATTTTTATATCAGTCCTCATGTATCCAGAAGAATATATATAGCCTTCTTAAAAATAACTTCAGCCTCTGTGCTGTTTTGGCTTTTAATGTTAAGCAATTATAAGACTATGTCTATTAATTTATAGATTTTTTTGCCTAGGTTAAACAGAGGATATTTACCTCTAAACATTTATGTATTTAGTATAATCTATACTTTCTTCCTGAACTATTGTATGAAAATTTTGGTATAAAGTTGATCTGCTTTTGACTGACACTTACACTACTGGTTGCCTTTAAACAAACTGAATCTACTTTCTTATGTCTTAATGCTTCCCAGAAAGTGCTATTAATATAGCAAAGAACTAGCAGAAGTTGTGATGGGATATGGCACCGTCAAAGCTGAGCTTTAGTAAGACCTATCTGAATGGAGTCCATGAGGAATAGATTGCAGAGAGAAACAAAGATAACGAAACCTGGCTTCATTTCAGTGGTTTTCCAAATGCCATCACTTCCTTTGTACATATGACTTTTGGAAATGGCTTGAGTTTTAACTTAGTCATAAGTTAGACTGACCAGATTCTTGAGAATGTCTCTGTCCAACCAGTAAGATAGTAGCTGTACAATCTTGGGCCAAATATGTAAAAAGTTTCGGCCAGCTTCCTAATTTGTAAAATGGACTTAATGATACCTATTTTGTAAGATTTTTGTAAGAATTAAATGGCTTTTTAAAAAAAATCTATGTCATTGTGTTCAGGGAAGGCCCTATACCTACTAGTGCTTATGGAAGGACAATTATTATCGTAGTGAAAACTAGCTAAAATGTCATGTGAGGGCACAAAACCCATCCCGTGGCTCACAGAGGGCACTCCATGAATGTTACTCATGCCATCTCTTACTCACTTCTGGAAGGGTCTGTAGCTGCCCAGTCTAAGAATAGCACCTGCATATTCTAAAAGCACCCAGAACCATGTGGTCCCGAATATCACTAAATCCTAGACTAAGCTGATTTATTTATATTCACTAAGAACAGCTATTCCAACTGTATTCCATCAGACATGGTAACATCAGGCTTGCAATCATTGGAAACAGAAGTCAATCTCTTTTATCCTTGTCTTTCACCTCTATTTCATATATCCAACCTATCTCTGAGACTTTAAGTTTTCCCCTTAAAATATCTCTCTCAGATTTGAGTTTTTTGTCTTCACCATTCACAGCCCACGTGCAGGCTCTTAGCACCTCTTAACTAGATTAGAGTCAGAAATCTTGGCTTATCTCCCTAACAGAAGGTACTTTTCCTATAACACAGGCTGCAAACCACCTCCAGAGTCATCTTCTGAAAATACTAGTTTGTTATCATATGCCACCTTCAGCAACCTATAATAGTCCTGTGATAATAAATGCAGCTCTCACCTCTTCCTACCTCAACCTGGTTTTTAATTCTCCAAATATCCGACCCAAACCTAAGCACATGACATATATAGTAGTCCCCTGTATGCCCAGTCCCTGCTGTAGCCGAGCATGTCTGTTGACAGGCCTCTGGGAAAGCCATGCTTCCCCGCTATTTTGCTTACTCTAGTACTGCCCTGAATGCACCCACCTCAAGTTTTGACTATACCTCAGGAATCAAATTAAGTTCCACATTTTCCTTGAAATTTTCCTTGATAATAATGTTTGCCATTTTCTAAACACTTTCTAGGCTTTTATTCCACACCAAAGGAAAGACTGAAATGCTGTCCGGCAGTGTCACGTCTGCATGCTAGTGTCATCTACACTGTTAGACTACAATTTCATCCAGCTCCGGGTCCAGTATACACATTTTTCTTCTAATAACCCTAAATCTTGATGGAGTGCTGAGTTTAGAGGAGGTCCTCGATAATTCACTTTCATGACTGATAACACTGTTCTTCTTACTGCTAAATAGTGAATTTTAAATGCATGATTTAAATTTTTTTTTAAATCATCCTGTAATACTCAAATCTGCATCAAATATACAAGTAAGTGTAGACAAATGCTTAAAGATAAAAAAACCATTTTAGCACCCCTTTTTTATTCAGAACCTGTGGCTTCTTGATATAATACTATTTACCATTATGTAGATAGAATGTTAGGCTCTTAGAACTGGGTTTTATCTCCTTTTGTAAATCTAACCACTTAAAAAATAAAAACAGAAAAATCCTAAGTGAGAGCAGTATAAACTACCTTCTACCATTAGGCAACCATTTCCCCTGGGCTTTATAATTCAATCAGCCGGGCTGAATGTCATCATTGCTTCTCTCCTCCTCCCCTTGCTTACGTTCTCTGATTCTTAAGATCACACTGTTTATACCTGTTCATTTCTGCCATGAACATATTTTCTTGACATGTAAAACCTCTATTTAAAACATGTTATCATTTGCTCCGGTTGCGGTAAAATACCCGCGGTCAGGCAGGACTCACAGGATAGGAGGATGATACATGTCATTTGAGCTTCGCAAACGAAAGCTTATACGATGACTATGGATTATTGACTTTTGGTATCATGTAGGGCTTCTACTTCTTTTAAAATAGTAACTCCTTATTTCTATTCCTGCCTTGCCCCTAGGTTCTTCATGACCATTTTTTGTTTTTTTAGATTCCATATATATGTGTTAGCATACGGTATTTGTTTTTCTCTTTCTGACTTCATTCTGTATGACAGAATAAAGACACAGACCTACTAGAGAATGGACTTGAGGACACGGGGAGGGGAAAGGGTAAGCTGGGACAAAGTGAGAGAGTGGCATGGGCATATATACACTACCAAATGTAAAATATATAGCTAGTGGGAAGCAGCCACATAGCACAGGGAGATCAGCTCAGTGCTTTGTGACCAGCTGGGGGGGTGGGATAGGGAGGGTGGGAGGGAGGGAGACACAAGAGACAGTAGATATGGGGATATATGTGTACATATAGCTGACTCACTTTTGTTATACAGCAGAAACTAACCATTGTAAAGCAATTATACTCCAATAAAGATGTTAAAAAATTAAAAAGTGAGGCAAATACCCCCCCAAAAAAATAAAAAAATAATAACTCCTAACAATAATGTTTAAAGGTTTCCAATGCCTTTAAAATAGAAAGGTTCATGCTTTAGCCAATGCCAGCATTAAGGCAGCACCCTGAAATGGCAAAATGTTAGAAAAAATGTATATAAACCAGCAAATGTGCCTCTAAATCGGGTCACTTCATTTTTCTGTAGGAAAATGATTTATTTCTTTTTTGACTCCAAATTCTCATGAAATTTTTTTTTCTATTTTTCTCCCTTTTGACTTCTTAGATTACATTGCTTTCTTCTCAATACAATGCCTTCACTCTTTTCTCAACTCCATCCAGTAAACACACACACACACACACACACACACACACACACACACACACACACACACACATCATTCACACATTTTCTTTTTCTTCCTAAATTGAGACAGCTGTTTTCAATAAACATAGACCTGGCTCTAAATTAGGTGCTATTGGAAATTGTCGTAAACTCTGAAATTATTTCCAAGTATTTAATTCACTTCCAGGAATAGCTGGTTTATATTTTATGAATTTCCTAGATAAGGGACTGATTCCCTTAACATGAATGGACGTTTCTGTACATATAATAAAATAACAACCTGAGATTTTTATGCCTTACTCTTTAAAAATGCAGAGGTAGATGTGAACAAAAATAAAAACACTTTTAAAAAGGTAACGATTTCCTTTCTCTGGAGCTTCATTGGCCATTGCATTTAAGAGGCAGGATTCATCAGTGTTCTAGTTTATTTCTCTTCTTGACGAGGCTTTTTCTGTTTTGCTGATTTGGGATCTGGGTTATCTTTAAGACAATTGTCAGACTTCAGTATCTTATTGACACTGAGAAGGACTCAGCTGTGCTGTGTCTTTTTCTGTAAAATGTCGTGGTGACCAGTGTAAGCAACTTGTTTTTATTGCTGGTTATATTCACTTTTTTTTTCCTTTTTACAGTTATATTGAAAAATAACATACATGCAGAAAAGTATAAATATCTTAAGGGTAGAGCTCAATGAGTTTTCCACAAATGAGCACCCTGTGTAGCCACCATCTAATCAAGAAACAGAACATAACCCGTTTTGGGGTAGTTTTGGGGGAAAGTACCTTTTAAATTCTATTATATGGTTTCTATTTTGTTGATATTTGCTCTTTTTTTAAAAAAGAGACTTTATGCAGAAGTTTTAGTTTCACAGCAAAAATGAGGTTCGCTTTTAATCTTGATAAATAGTCCTGGGAACTATAAGCATTTTCTCACTGGGTTTCACATTTTATATTTTGTCCTCAAGTATGTCTCTGAGCAGTATGATAAATGCATAGACCTGCTATACACATTGTGGAATGATCCGTATTTTCCAACATGGTGTCCTCTGGTTTGACACTCCTGGTTATAAATAATCTCATGATGTTGATGGACATCCAACTATATTTAGCAGCTTCCAGACTCCAGTCTTCATAAAAGTATAAGGCACCTTGCACATTATTAGTTAATACAGACTTCTTGGGGAGGAGAATTTTCTTGCACTGCGTCTCCCTGTTTCACTGATGATGATACGGTTACTGACCTCCTCGTAGACCCTGCTATATGCCTATGTTCTTGCAAGACTCTGCCTTGCAGCTGCCTAGACAAAACTTGGGAATATGGACCACGCGACAATCAAGCTGGACAATGCCATGCTGGTTTTATTTAGCTCTGCAGAGAGCAGTATTTCATAGGACCATTTGCTGGTACCTATGCTCTGAAACCCTCCAACTTCAATACGAAGAGTTACCCTTTACACACACATTCTGTTTGACTTATCAACTGTGTGATTCTACCTGAGTCGTCAGTTCCTTTTTTTTTTACCTCCTGCTGGGAAACTAGCCTAAATGCCAAAAAGCTGTCATTAAATTCATGTCATCTTTGTTATCTTTCCTTACATCTGGTAACCCTCAAATAACTGTATAGAGAGGTTAGTCATCCCTTATCATATCAGTTGTAGATTGTTAGAAACACATGGTATGGAGGCATGGAGGAGGCTGAGGCCCTCAGCTTATGTACCTGTGGTCAGTGCCCTGCATCTCTGTCCTTCAGAGTTGCATGTAAAGCTTCACTAACTACAGTCAAGAGTGAAAATCAGTACTTTCTCAATGCGTACAGACAGAATTTTTTTCTTACATCTCTCTATTTGTAGAGGCTTCGCAGAGCCTTGCATTGTCAGTTTTAAATAGGTGGTACATGCTCAAAAATCAGAAGCTTTTTCTCTGTGACACCACATTACAAAAGAGTCTTCAGAACACACAGCCTGTCTTTGGTTTGGGTTCAATTTTCATAATGATTGGTATATTCGTTTCCTAGGGTTGCCATAACAAAATACCACAAAATAAGAAAAGAAATTTATTCTCTCATCGTTCTGGAGGCTAGAAACCCAAGGTAAAGATGTCAGCAGGGTCAGGCTCCCTCCGAAGGCTGTAAGGAAGAATACTCCCTCGCCTCTTCCTGATTCTGTTAGTGGCCCACGATCCTTGGTGTCCCTTGGTCTGTGGCTCCATCACCAAATCTCTGCCTCCGTTGTCACATGGCTTTCTTCCCTTCATATCTGTCTCCTTATGTCCAGATTTCTCTCTTCTTATAAGGACACCAGTCATTGGATTAGGACCCAACCTAATTCAGTATAACTTCAACTGAACTTGAATACATCTACAAAGATATTTCCAAATGAGTTCATATTCACAAGTACTAGGATTTAGGAAATCAGTTGGGGAAAGACCAATTTAACCTGCAACACTTGGTAATCTATTGGTTTAAATCCAAAATTTCAGGGCCATGATTTATTCTAAGAAAATTAAGTCCAATAAATTAATATATTTAAACCAGTCACTGATTTTATTTGGAGGAAACTATGCATTTGCATTTGCCAAGTGAGTGTCTGTTAATTTATTCCTATTTTGCATGTGACTTCAACTGCTTCTTTATCTTCAATACCTCCTGCCTCTTGACAAAGATCAGCAATGCCTGATAAGATTAAACCACTTTTTCAAAAGGAGTTTACATCCACGGAGAAGCAGAGCTGCTAATTATTGATGAATGTGTAAAGATACTTTTATTTCATGTTATGTGGCCTAGTGTGAGTTAATTACTGTGCAAGTAGCCTTAACTCCAAGGCAGGACGTGACAGATGTTTTAGATTCAAGGACAACAGAAATACCCCTTCAATAGTGGTGAGCTATACTATTGCTAACAGTAGATCAACCCCATTAGACTCCTATGGTTGGTTGTTAATTAACTGTTACAAAGGTAGGTTTGTTGCGGAAATTAATTAATGTAATCATGACGTAAACGGGGTGGCTTTGGGTTCAAAACTGAAAAATGAAGCAGCTCCTTTTTGGTTTTGAACGAGACGTTATTTTATTAATATGTATAATTTTTCTAAAGTATGGATATTTATATTAAACTGATAGGGAGTAGGGGGCAGATATACCCGCAGATGCCTTTAAACAACTACTACTTTAGCAATTCTGTATGGTTCCAATAAGAATTATCATCTCAATTTTTAAAAAATCACTATTTAATATACTATGTTATAACACCTTAATTTAAACTTGTGACAAGGTTGATAAAAATATCAGCTTAGATTTTTACATGTAGAAAAGGAAATAACATGTTACATGATTATACACATACTTAATGTAGAGCTGATAAATATAAATTTTTATAATCATAATCGTCTTCTTATATTTATATCCTGCTCCTACTGAGATGAATCTCTGGCTACATTTACATATTGAATTAGAAAGTTAAAACTAATGATGGGATCAATTATGCCCCATACTGAGCTGTGCACTTTGGAATGACTTTGAGAAAACAGGAGGGTCAAAAAAAAAAAAAAAAAAAGCATCCACAGTGCATAGTAGTTTCAAGATTATGCTAACAGATAAGCCAAGGAAGGACTGTAATGGACAATAATGTGTGTTTCTCAAAGGAATCAGGCTTTTTGGTAGAAAACCTAAAGCACATTTCTAATATAAACATTTCTGAGAATTGGAAAATGTGTAGGCTGGGTCACGGAAGTTGCTAAACAGTTTATTTAAGGTAGAATATATATAAGGGCAAATGTAGTATGAATCCCTTTATGATCTTGTTGGTTTGTTCTTGTAATTCTTTAAATATATTTGCTGTATCTTGGGCAAAATATAATCTGCTTCATGTTTGCTGTTGCCATGCAAAATTTGATAGTGTCCTCTTTCTCCTTTCCTAGCTGCATAATAAATGTGCTTCTCATCTGAAACCTGAATGTGACTGTGGACCTTTGAAGGACCATATTTTACCACCTACAACAATTTGTCCAGTGGTACTGGTGAGTTTTTCCTTCTCATCATTCTGCTATAACTTGGGGTGTCTGTGACTAACTGGTACACTCTACCACTCAATGCTTCCAGAGATCATTTTTCCATTGATCAGGGCAGAACTCAATAGACCTAAAATACCTCATGGCTTCAGAAAATACCCCTTTGCCCACTATATTTCCTTTTTCCTTCATGGTACAATAAACGTCTTAGTAAGGTATGCTGTAACTGAAGCTGACTCAGGTTTTATCACGTAGTCATGCTGTAGTTACCAGAAATTGTATGGGAAGAACACTTCCACATTTTACATGTTTTATAGATCTGGCTTCCCAGATAATGAAGTTATTCTTATGGACAGTTTTGCTGGTGATGCACATTATGTATCTGCAGTCGGGAGGTCTTTCACCTGAGTCAGAGGCGACTTAGAATGAGGACACACACCTTGAAGAGAGTTACGCACTGCCATTAGGTGTATTTTATCTTTCATTAGTGAGCAATAAATTTACCTGCAAAATAATTCCTTGATTTAATAAATATACAAGGGAAAAATGTGTAAATGAGGTAATCCTGTAAAGAACAAATCTTGATAGAAAGAGAAGCAGCTATTCAAAGATAATATTCATATCACATTTCAAAATCCAGATTTTTTCTAAAGTGAAACAGTTATTTTACAAAACAAACTATCATATCTATAACACAGTTCTCATTTTTTTAAAACAACATGGAAGTTAACTAGCTGGAACTTCAGTTTGATATAATAAAAATACAACAAGTAAGAAATGTTAGACAAATACTTTTCTAAAGGTCAACTTAGAAATTAATCAAATTACTCAATTTGTACCCACTTATGATTCATTTTGTAATTATCTGTAAAATGCTGGTTGTATCTAAATTCCTTTATTTAAAAAAAATAAAACTCTCTTCTCAAACTGCAAGTATAAAGCAGAAGTAAATACCTCCATGGAGCTGAGGAGAGCAGTAACTAATTCTAAATTTCCTTTCTTCATGTAAGATTTATTATACATCTTGTAGTAAATAAGATTAATTAAAAATAATGAGAGCCATATTAAAATACATTTTAGATGAATTTTTTATTATGTTCTTTTGTAGTGTTTTCTTAAAGAGAAAGAACTTATAAAATTTTTATATATTTGCATTCTCTTTAAGAAGTGTAGTAATTTTACTGTTTTAGATACATCTTTGTGCTCAGATTTTAACTATAAGAAGAAATCTATTATGTCATTCTGTTATCCAGCTATCTAGGTATAAAGCCCTGTTCAATTCAGTGAGACTACTTCTTTGGCCTACTTATATCAACCTCTGGTCTTATAAGTTCAAACATGACATACATTCTTTTATTATTCCATCCTTGCTTTCTTTGAGAGAATCAAAGGTAAAGAACATGGGTTAAATGAATAGTCCTGTCTCTAACAATCTTGCAAATTCTTTCATTGCTTTTGTAGATACTTTTGATTCTGAAGATTTATTTTCATTCATTAAATCTTCCTGTGGTATTTATCATGATTTGTAGCTCGACATTTGCTACGTTATCATTTCCTTGGTACTATATACTCTGAAGTATTAGGCACTGCTAACCACGAGTGTCTACCTTACCTTGACACCCATTATACTATCGTCTCCTTATTCTTCTTCTGCTTCTCTGGATACTTCCTTTTAATATCTTTCCTAGCTTTCAAGATTTCAACCTGCCCCATGTTGGCTCATCCGTACGCCCTGCCCTCACATGCCACAGCTTTCTGCTCTTACAATTTTTCCCAGGAGGATCTTGTTTATTTATTTATTTCATTACCGTATTAATTTATATTAAGTTCCTCCTCCTATTCTGAATCTCAAGTGCTGAAACCTGGAGGTTCCATGTTGTTTACGTGCCTGATATGTTATCATTATTATAAATAATCACAGCAACTTATTTACTGAGCACATATACTCTACCAGCTACTATGCTAAATATATTAATCAAAAAGTATTTATTGAATGTCTAGTATGTACCCAGTAGTATTAACAGTAGAAGGAAAAGCAGTAAAAACCCAAATCAAATCTTTGCCTTCGTAGAGTCTTCATTCCGGTGGAGTGAAATAGGCAATAAACAAAGCAATAAGTACAGTATTTAATACCTGGTTATATTAAATTACTGGTGGTATGTAAAGCTTAAAGGACGAAATTAAAGTAGGAAAAGAAGAGAAGAAATGCTGGAACTACAATTATAAAAGAAGTAGTTAAGAGTTCACCAAGGAAATAATTGAGTAGAGTTGAGGAATGTGAGGGAGTCATCGATGTGGCTCTCTGGGGCCAGCACTTTGTAGACAGAGTCGTCACCAAAGAAGGACAAGCAAAGACTCAGAAGCAGGAGAAGCCTGACATAGCTGAAGTGCATCAAAGAAATTAGTGACTGGGTCTCCTTCTGCAGGGGGAATATTAGTAGAGAAGGTGAAATATGTCTTAAGATTTTCATATGTGTAGGACAATTTAGGCTATTTTAAGGTCCTTAGCTTTTCTTGTGAAAGAAGTTGGAAGCCATTAGAGGCTTTTGACCAAAAGAGAGAGTGATCTGACTTACATGTTTAAAAGAACAATCAATCTAACTGGTGTGTTCAGGGGGTAACAATGGAATAAAGATATGACACTTAGATTTTCTTCGAAAAGTAGGAAGGTGGGTCATTGCTAAGAGCAAAGACGGTATGAGAGTTTTGAGGATCAGGAACGAGTTACACACGAGTCACCTGGGAGAGTGGGAGCTACGTGGATCAAGAAATACCATATGATTGCCAGGGAATAATGAAAAGTCTCTTCCTGTTAATAACTGTGGATTTAGAACAAGATCAGTCAGCTTGGATGGGTATATTTCTCTGGTCACATTCAGTCATATTTCTCCAGTTACGTTCTAGGCCCAGGAGTAGAATAGGCATGGGGCAGCCTTAACGAGACTGTGTTTTGCCCAATATGATGAAATGAGAGAGAAGCAAAGGAGTTGAGAGTATGAACAAGGGAGTAATTATAGGGATTGGCCATGGAAATTAAGCTGGGAAACAAGGAAGTGAGGACATGAAGAGTGAAGTACAGTAAGGGGTGTTAGGAAAATACATTGTGGATTACAATGAAATCAGAGATTGTTGGGGGGCTTCCCTGGTGGCACAGTGGTTGAGAGTCCACCTGCCGATGCAGGGGACATGGGTTCGTGCCCTGGTCCGGGAAGATCCCACATGCCGCAGAGCGGCTGGACCTGTGAGCCATGGCCACTGAGCCTGCGCGTCCGGAGCCTGTGCTCCGCAATGGGAGAGGCCACAACAGTGAGAGGCCCGCGTACCGCAAAAAAAAAAAAAAAAAAGATAGTTGGAATCAAGGTTTTTGGTGTCAAGTTACAAGAATGAGTGAGGTAACAAACAGTTGAGATTATGAAGGGTTTGCAGTTATTGATAATGATTTGTATGAATTAATTTAATCATCACAGCGGCACCATAAGGTAAATGTTGTAACTATCTCTATTTTACCTATGCGGAAACTGAGAAACAGATTAAGTAATTTCCTACGTCACATGGCTATGAAGTGACAATTCAGGACCGGAACTCAAGAACGATCGGAACCCAAGACCCAGAGCTCATACCCCGAGCTCATCATTTCTGCCCTTTCTCCAAATCCCAATATAGGCCTTCTCCTATTTGCCTTATCTAGAACCTTCATTCCCCAACTTTCCCAAGCCAGAAACCTAAGAATTATAATTGGTGCCTCATCTTGATTATCAAATTAATCATTAGACAGCCTATTCTGATGTTCTTTCTCTTTTCTTCAGCCCAACTGTAACTGTCGCATATGTCACCCAAAAGTTGTTCTCCAGAATTCTCCTAGTACTAATAGCATAATCTCTGAATTTCCTCTTTTCTTTGCATTCTCGATACTACTCCCTGGATCCACTTTCAAAAATACAATAAAATATTTTCCTTCTTAAATATTTAAAGTATTTTACATCAATGCCAAACTCTCTAGCATGGTAAACAAGGCTCTTTAACTGGACCAACCCGTCTAATCCCTCACACACCACCTTACACACTAGAATCAAGGATTTGAACTACTTGTAATTCTCTAAGTACACCTGCTCTTTGAAGTCCTTGTGGTTTTGTACATGTCAATAAATTAGCCTGAATCACTTTACCTTGCTGCCTTGCTAAGTAGAAATTAAAGTTTACTTTCCAATCATGGAATAAGTACATTGACTCTTAAACTCATTAACTGTTTAAATACTAAAACTTTAAACAAATTAATAAAGTTGTTTTGCACACAAAATTGCTTAATATGCTACAACTGATGGGCTCGGGAAGCTTTTCAATTTGTGAACTCTCATTAACTTCCCAGGAATGATTTCACACTGTATCACCTGCTGTAAATTTTTAAAATTTCATTGAAGGAAAATAGTTAGTCCTCACAAATGATATGAGTTTTTCATGATCATGTTCTCTAAGAAGAGCAGGTGAGTTTCAAACTCAATTATTGCGAAGTGGTCATCAATATCATTTCTAGCTTATTCTAGAAAATGTGAAATGAAGAACTTAAGACATAAGATTTTATTGAAGTTTTTTATCCCTTGCTTTTGACCCTGTGGTCAGGAATTGGTTATTCAATGAGCAATATAAACTCATTACAGATCCCTTTTTGCTGGTTGAAGCATTTTAATGACACACTTTAAGGTCGAGGTCCATAGCAGCAGTCTTCTTATATTTTAGAACATCTCTTCAGGTATTATTTTTTTTTATTTATTGTTTAAAATTTCTGTACCTCTCTTTTCATCCCTCAATCCCTCCTCAACACTTATTAACTTTAATGATTCAGTACGTACGTGCTCACCTGTTATGAAGATTAGCAAGGTCAGCATCTTCTTTGCACTGATGACCTGCTTTTATAAGCATGCACTAAAATAGGATTCCACAAATAATTAAATAGGATTCCACAAATAATTTGTCTTGATGATGCTTATGGCCACAAAAATGGATTAAAACCAACTACTCTGAAATTAAAATAGAAATGTAATCAGTGATTCCATACATCAAATATAATCACGGATTTCTGGA
This sequence comes from Phocoena sinus, assembly GCF_008692025.1. Classification (NCBI taxonomy): domain Eukaryota; kingdom Metazoa; phylum Chordata; class Mammalia; order Artiodactyla; family Phocoenidae; genus Phocoena; species Phocoena sinus. The sequence continues at coordinate 68,127,431 of NC_045771.1, read as the reverse complement.
GTTGCAGTTGGCTTCTAGTATATTTTGAGAATACTGTCACAAAAAGCTTCATTGCTTAAAATTTATCAAGATTCTTTGTGACCACGTTTAGGTACTTATAATGCTGTCTTTGAGAATTTTCCAGCAAAAAATGATTGGAACCACAGTCTATTTACTGCCATATTGAAGATAATTCTGAACTGTTTACAGAGGTATTGCATAGCTCATCACACCTCCAAACAAGTAGAAAGTGAATCTAATGCAGTCAGTCAGGACTCTTGATCAACAACTTGATTTCCGGAAAAGGCCATTAACCTTTACCAATTGATTGTCAAAACAGATGTTCTGCCTTTGATGGACTCCATCAAAAATGCATTCCTGATTCTTTTTTTGGATCACACTCAGAAATCTCTGCTGTCCAATCCCAATCAAATGTCAACGCAAAAAACTGTAGCAGTTTCACATAAAACATGACCTGATGAGCATGCAGTTTGCCCACTTCTTTATGTTCCAATTTTTACCCCTAACTCAAGACAGACTTGGTCCATGTTGTGCTAGTCCCTCACAGATTTGCTTTAATTAAATTTGGACTCACCATTATGTCATCAACCTGCACTGAAAGGCTTTAAAAAAAATTATATGAAATTCCCTCGTTGTAACAAAAAAGGTATGTTTTTGGAGATGACTTCATTACCTGACAGAAGTCCCCCTCTGCTCTGTTTATCATGGTTTGTTATCTTTCGAACCCTATGAGCCTTATTACTATCATGTTTTATCTTCTATCCTTGAGAAGAGTAGAGTTCAGTTTATACTGACATTTGAACATGATGATGGGATGTGTGTTTATTTCTGTGTGCTAATCTGTAAGTCTGTTGTTGTCCTTTTCATAAATTTTTCTTCACTGTAAGAAAAAATTAGTAAAATTTAGAAAAATTTAGCCTCATTTAGTACTTTAAAACTATTTTTGTTAGTATATAACTTTTTTAGTTTCCAGAAATCAATAGAATAAGCTAGATAGAGTCCCTCTGATTCTCAGAATAATTTTATAGTGGAAGCTGTATATTTGATCAACTTCTCTAGAGCTGTGGTGTAGTCTTACATTCATTATAAATTTTATGTATTTTTTAAATTATCAGGCTAACTGGGTCTCTGTGATTACACGTGTTTTTATACTGATTCTTCAATTTGGGTTAGGCTTTTATTCAATTAATTCTGCTGCTGTCAACAAATGAATACTTGAGATGTCTCATGAAGAAGTAGCTTTTTAAATTTTATATTTGAACAGCAAAAGCAGATCATCATTAAAATCATTTCTATTATATTTAGCTCTGTGATTTAGTTTTCTTTTTATAAAATATTTTACATTATAATTTAAAAGCAAGGTTCTAGTCTGTAAATAAGGGGTTAATTATTAATAATTTTCTGCATCAACATATATTAGTAAAGTTGATAAAATACATCATGTAATGTTGATTACTTTAAACTTGGGTTTTTTACATTTAAGTATCCACTCTTCATATAACTGTTACGACTATGCCTTTAAAGAATTTTTAAGATCATTACTGATAATCAATGTACATTATTTTTATTTACAATATCTTCAGTGCCAGTTTCCTTTTGTTTTTTTCTTCTCTTTCCTTCTTTCTTTCTTCCTTCCTTCCACTGGCTTTTATTAAAGTAACTGGAGCTAAAAATTCAGATAAGAACAGTTCTTTTATTTACTGTAATTTCGAGTCTGTTGGGCAAGACAGGCAGGGAGGTTACATATTATCGTGAGGTAAATATTAACTTACTGAGGCTTTAGTGAAGAGAATCTTCATCTATCCTGAGTGTAATTCAAAGAGTAAATGAAAACTTTCTTGAAGATATGATGTCTGAGCTGAATCTTGAATAAAACAAGAATTTGGCCAGCAAATACAAAGTGAACTTTATATGAATAGCCTCAGAAATAAGAGAGTACAGAGTGAGATCTTGAAACAGCAAAATGTTTATTAAGTCGTATGAGTAAAGGTGAGGTGTGGAGAGACAGGCAAGACAAGGTCTGAGATGGTGATAAGCCTGACCTTTCTTGTCAAGGATTTGGGCTTTATCCAGTATAAATAAGAGACTACATGATCAGATTTTGTTTTGGAAAGATAATTCGGCTAACAGTGTGAATTACAACCAATTTAAAGCAGGGAGCAGAGGAGATATGAGAATATAATTACTGGGTTGTGAGGCAAATCATCAGAAAACACCAACAGAGGAAGAAAATGAGGGAAACAGGAGAGAAGATTGTAGCAGAGAGCAGAATATTAGGGTTAGATGTGATTTCAGAATCAGCCGTGGATCTGGGTGGCTCAGCTGGTGTGCAGAGAGGAGGTTCGCTAGGTGTTAGGAGGTCAAGGAACTCTGGGCATGGTCTGTTTCATCTTGTCCATAAAACCACCTGGGATGATTACAGGGTCTTGGTGGAAAGGTTGCTGTATCACAGTAACGAATAAGAGTAGAGGGGAGAACTATTGGATTCCGTGAGTCTCAAATGATAAGAGTTTCTACTTTGGGGCTGGAAGAATGATGATTTTAATGCAGAGCCAAGCTAGTCCACAAAAACCAAAACCAAACCAAACAAACACAAAACGATCAAAACAATAGAACAAGTAATGTTTGAGAGAATGAGCAACCTCGGAAGTGTTAGAGAGGCAGTGGCAGGGACTTAGAAAGAAAGAATAATTAGTTTGTTTCGAGCAAAGTTTCCAGAGACCCCAATGAAAAGTTTTAGAAATGAAGTATGGAAGATCAATTGAAGAGAAAGAAAGCAGAAGTAAGCGTGGGATGGTGATAGCCAGAAAGGATAGAAGACCAGAAACTTAAGTTTCTAACATGAACTCTGGATTTCTAGGCAAGTTATTTCAAGTGGTTACAGCCTGGTGACAAATGATTTGTGTCCAGAATATAAAGATAATTTACATAAACCAATGATAAGCCACAAACAATCTAATCCAAAAGGGCAAAAGATCTAAAGAAACATTTGAATAAAATATATATACACATATCACCTATAAACATATGAATATATGCTCACCATCTTTACTCGTCAGGAGAGTGCATGTTTAAATCTCAAGAGATAACACTACACACCCATCAGGATGATTAAGATAATTAAAAATCCTAAGTTTGGAAAGGACACGAAGCAATCAGATTGTTCATACTTTGCAAGTGTGAGAGTGAATTGGTTCAACCCAATTAAAGCTAGCAGTATACTGTCTGTTTTTGAGCCCTGGCTTTTTCACTAGTTTTAAGACGTGAAACAAGTCATTAACATTTTGTTCCTATGCATTCCATCTGGAAAATGGACTTAAGTGAATTAATTCATGAAAATTTCTTAGAACTATGCCTAAATATAGTAAGTTCTCAGTCGTTATCATCTAATATTACTACTATTGTAAGCATTATGTTGAACCAGAAAGTGAATTTTAACCCTTTATTAAAAGAGAACTATGCATTTATTAAATAAAATTTATAAAAACAATATAAGTTGAAAAGGAAGACATTTAAAAATCTCTAAAGCAGTTATATAGGAACCATTATTAATGTATAAATAGAACCACTATTAAAGTTTACCTCTTGATTTTTAAATGTCTATTTTGGCATTTTTGTAATTAAACTTGACATATCATGTGACACCCTATTTTTACATTTAAACTGATACCATTAAGTGCTTATGTATTTCTGTATACTATGTAACATCGCTATTAATGGCTGCATAATATCTCATTAGTTGAAGATATTATAATTCAGTTGAAACAGTGTTTATATTTAGCATGTTTGCAATTCCTTATTTTAATCTCATAAATAACACCTTAGTGAACATCTTTATGAAGAGTGGCTTCTCCAAGTTACTCTCTAATCTATACTGGAAAGTATCGTTTTTTCCCAAAATGTACTTATTTGGTTGTTCAAATGAGTCAGATTTCACACTTGTTTAGTTCTTTCTGTACTGTAAACACATCTCCGAATCAGGAACACAGTGCTTGAAATGAATCCTAAAGCCAAAAGTTAGTTTTACGATAAACTATTAATTATTTAAACATTTAAAAAACGAATTTGGTGGGATTATTTTATCTTACTTTTAAACAGACATGATATTATCAGAATATACAGTAAATATAGTGTTCATTGGCAGGAAGTGATATAAAACAAAGAATATGTTCATCATTGTGCTTCTTTTGGACCAATTGTGGTGTGTTCTTCCTGGAATACTTTCTCTTATTATAATACCCTATATTACCTTAAATTAACCTTTAAGAATGCCAGCAAGATAAATGATAAAACTTGTTAGATCAGAGAAAGGAAAACAAAACTATTGAGAAAATATAAATTTTAAACATAGTCTTTAGATCTGATTCAGATGGTTCCAGTTCTACCTCTCTCTCTTCTTTACTGTAACTCTGTAAACTTGGCCAAGTGATGGTGTTGCTGAAGCAGCAATCTATGTATCTCTAGGTATAACACCCTCAGAGAACCATATGTCTACATTAACTTTTCCTCTTCTTCCGATCTTGCTTGCTCTTCCACTATTATAAGAATTCTACTAAATTATTCATTGTAGATATGGTAAGTCTTAAATAGCATAGAGTATGTTAAATCTTTCCTTCGAGCATGTGTTTACTCCTCAGTGATGTCAGGGGCCTGTTAGGGGGTGGCAGTATAGCATGCATTTCTTTCTCATGGTCCAAGGATTATGGCCTCTTCCTGTCTTATCTTTCACTTAACCCTAACCAGCAACAGTTAATAATGACAACTTCAATACCAAACATCAGCTAATTAAAAGAGGGAGGGAGATATTCGAATTCTCTGTAATTCTGAAAGTTGGATATTGAATTCTCAGTAACCTTATTTCCTGAACTAGTTAGAGAGCTCCCAGAAGTGAGGAGAGCCTGGTGGAGAGGTGTGAACAGTTGGCTAAGGTTGTGACTTGCCGCACTGAGCTTCAGGTTTTATTTAACATCCATTTCAGCTGCTTCACTCTTCTTTTCCATTTACCTCTTTAACCTTAACCATAGTAACTGAAGTCATCTATTTTCTTGAAAATTCTTTATGTAAGGTACCATGGGTTTGTGCCTATGCAATTTTCTTTTTTGTCTAAAGAGTGGGATAAAGCACATTGTCAGTGCTCAATAATGTTTCATCAATGTCATTACTTAATATTCATTTAATTAATATTCATTATAGATCAATTCATAATTGTCATCAGAGTAATGATAGGCAAGAAGGAATCTCATTTTTTCCCCATATTTTGAAACTCTAACTCAGACTCAATTTCATGGTATTATACATAAAGGATACCTGCTTTTTATTTATTTTTTTAAGTATGTAGAATTAAATTCTTAATGTTCTTCTATTTTTTTGCCTATCATTTTCTGCTTCAAAATCCAATGAAGGATATATTCAGCACTAAAGAGCGATAATGTTTATAAAATATGTGTAGATCCATTTTGGTTGGGCATAGTCTTCCATGTACATACACTTTAAAGGCACATAGTAAAAGAAATCTGAAAACGCCCCAGCACCACTAAGTGATGATTCCATCATCTGCATTGTGAGATGAACCATTTATCTGTTACATTGTCTTAATTAGATTGGTTTTATTGGTTTATAGCCCATCTTTATGCTAACCTAGGCTATATTATATAGAATATGTATACCCATAAGCAGGATCTAATATAAAAGAATAAGTTCATATATCATGGCTAATGATACTTTTTACCTAATGAATATAATAGAATTCTATTTTTAGGACTCTAAATAGAAGTTTTAGTTTATTTTTTAATAGGCTAAAAAAATACTCCTACAAGTTTCTATGATAATTTATGCTTAAAATGTTGCTGTATCCAGAGCAAGTTATAATAATTTTTTAAGGAAAGAAACATGTACGTTCTTGGTTTTGTCATGATTTACAGAAGGTCAAAAACAAAAGGCTATGACATAAACTGGAAGTTCAGCTAAGTGAAAATGTGATAGAGATCTAAAACATGTAGACAAAAATAAGCATTATCTAAAGAAGGATTAAAAATATTCAAAATTTAAAATCTATAAAATAGACTCAAACAAAATAAAGGGTATCATATATGTCTGATTCAAAAGTGAGGAGGCAAGATTATCTATTAGTGAATTGTTATTCTACAACTTCTTACCAACAATTTTCAAGGCAGCTTATGTGAATATACAATAAGCAGCAATATAAAACATAATAAGTTTGTGCCAAAATTAAGTTAGACTTAGAAATTCATATCACAGTATCCTAAAAAGTTGACAGAGGTGGTTTGCAAATTTCCAAAGTAGCCTTTGGAAAAGGGGGGAAATATTGGCTTGACAATTGTTTTAAGTTGTGAAGACTCACAACTTAAAAAAAACCATTCACTTAGAGGAACACTTTTTTCTTGTTACTGTTATTACTAAGACCCGAGATTCATTTCTTCAATGTGAAGTTGTATTGGTACAGGACTACACTTCAATAATATTGCTCTAATTGGTATAGTACTTGTTTCCTTTGGTTTTGCTTTTTTATAACAACTGTCATGCAGACTGATGGCTTATGGCCAAAGTGCATTTTAGTGTAAATAAGTACCTATTGCCAAAATAAAATAGTAATAATTCTGCAACAAGAAAACAAAGAAACATGCATAGCAGTTAAAAGTTAGAAGGATGTCATACATGAAGATTCATTGCAGCAAGCAGGTGAAAATGTTAATAATTTTACATGACCAAGGATACTAAAGAAAACATCTCTTTCACAGTATACTGATTTGAAAGGGATATCTAGAAGGTTAAGAATGTAGAGAAAAAAGTAAAGCCTTATCAGAAACTAAAATGTATCAGTATCTGCATAGGGAAAGATCAGCATTGAGAACAACTGAATCAGTATTTGGAGGAGAAGGTTAAGAAAATCTCCTATAGTACAAAGGAGAATGAAAACAAGGTTGAAGGAGACCTTGCTACCCCTAAACAAAAAATTAAAAGTATTCTCTTAAGTCTAAGTATACTGAAGAAAATCAAGTTGAACTAAAAAGGACCTACATTTCTTCACATTCACTCATCTACTTAATTCAATTTCCATGTAATATTTTTTGCTTGACAAAAGTATTCCAAAGTTTGCCTGGAAGAATAAATGTGCACAAACGTAAATTCTGAGAAAGAAGAGTAGTAAGAAAAGACCTGTTTTAACAAATGTTAAGAATATGTTTACTAAAGCTACAGTGATCAAAATGATGTAATAGTGGCTCTAGGAGATACAAAGAACTGGTAGAAAGTCTAAAACACATTGAACTCTATGTAATGGTATGGTATATGATGAAGGTCGCATATCAAATCTGGTAGGGGCTAGTGGAGATTAGGGGAGTTGAGATTACTGTATAACCATATGGGAAGCTAAATTAAGATAAATTCTGCTTCATACCTATTCCAAAATAAATCAAACATGGATTGAAGATTTAATTTTTGCCTTTAGAAGGCCTTTTTATCTTTTCTCCTAAAAAGAGAAATAAAAAGTTGACAGCTTTGGCCAATCAAAAGTTTCTTTAGAAAATGGTAAAGACCAAAATTTACAAATCAAGATAAACATAAGCATTATAACAAAAAAGCCCTGTTTTGTAATATTAATGCAAATAACTAAAAAATAGTTTTAAAACCTAAAGCTTATAAATATTCAAGACTATCAAACTGAAAAATGAAATAAACTTTTTCCTTCCATTTTGGCAAATATTTTTAAAATGATAATACTCAGTGTTGGCAAGGATGTACAAAATTGGCTATTCTCATTAAACGTTGGTAAGACCAAATGGCCCCAAACTGTCATAAAAACTCCCAAGGATACCTTTGTGTTGGTATTTCTGCTTATACCCCCCAAAGAAAGATTGGGGTTAGTGCAGGGCAATTATCCAGATCTGGTTTCATTACAGTAGAAATAAATGCTTTATATCATTCACATCTTCTAAGTTTTAAATTTTGAGTTCAGTAAAAATGAGTCCCTTCACCACTAGACACTTAAGAATAAATTCTGCCTTGCAAAGGTAACCTTTGTGGTTTTAATGATTCCAGGTGAAATGGTGGTGCTCATGAAGTATTTAGATACATGCTTTCCTCTGTTTTACTATTAAATATAACTTGTCTATTCTCAAATTTCACTTGAAACCTGAGCCAGAATTAATTTACATATAACTTTTTGTCCATACAGCAGTTTCATGCATAGTGAAGTGATTTTTGGCTCAATCCTGTGTTCATTCCTTAGTTCAACCTCTTTTCCCTTTATATGGAATAAGGATAGTTTAGTTCTATGGGAGACCTCCATGCCCACTCCTTGCTATTCAGTCTAGATGATAAAATCTATCATTTTAAATTCTGTTCCTAATACTCATAGGAGCTTTCACCAATTCCTTCTCATTTGCCCAAGGAAACCCAAATTCTGGAGGAATACAGCTGATCACCTAGTGTTCTATTCCCTATGACATTACTCCTATTTCATCCCAACCACCAATATTCTCAAGTTATTTCATTTGGTTACCAGTTCTCCAACATCCTTGAGTCATCCAAGGCCTACATTCCTCCAGTTTCTTTCATTTGAGCATTTTCTGCCCCTCTCTCTCCTAGAACTCCCCATTTTTCTCCCTTTATGGCATTAGTCACAATCTGATAATATACTGATCTGTGAGCTTCCAATTGAAAAAAACTCAAACAAGGTGTAGTCCAACATGCTCATATTAGGTAGCATTTGACAGCACTATAATTTGAGTCCAGGGCTTGAACTTCTCTGTTTATACCCTTAGTTACTTGTCTGTCAAAGAACCCATACCAGAGGAAGAATTGTTCTTTCTCCTGTACAGTGTTATTTTCAATATTTGTGTATGATGTGGTCTTTGCCTGCCTCTTAATGTAGCCATAAGTATATGCAGGTGTAAAGATACCTTCGCTGTGTCAAATTTCCTCCTTTCTCTTCAGCCCACATTATTCTAATTTCTGACCGTAAAATGAGTCTGAAACTATTCTGGCCATCCATCCTAAATCCAATGGCACTCTTTTTAGTTGGATTCCCAAGGAGTAGAACATGAACCGGGATTTAGTTATGTGTGATATATAAAGAGAGGAATGTTTCTTTATTTTAAAAAGAAAATCTTTAAGGGAGGAGGAAGCAGAAGAGGAAAGAGGCAGGCTTTGAGCAAAGAAGTGGTCACAGAGAGAGTTTAAGCCTTGGCCTAAACCTTGGGGGCTCTGGAACAAAATCATACCATAGGATTTTTCTCAACTTAAAACAAGGGGCTGGCATTTTGTAACCCGTGTCAGTCATTATTAGCCGTGGCCTCCTGCAGGATAGGTGGTGCTCCCTGGAGAGCCTGCTGCAGTGAGCAAAGGCTAATTCTGCAGAAAATGGGACAGATGGGAGTTCTCAGCACTCGACACTCAGAGCAGCTGAGGGTAGATGCCCTGGCCAGGTAACTAAGGATCTGCCTTGGAATACCAGAAGCATCTACTAGACATCCTTTCCAAGAATGATCTTTTTTGAATCCCCTGCAGCATTTGAGAGTATTTGAAATGTCTGGTCTCATATGTCTGTCATCTAAGACATTTCTACTAGCTTTTCTTCTACCTCTTTGGCCACACTATCCGTATTGCTAAACTCCTAGACCTCTTTCTGTTCTTAAATATGTTTAGGTTTCCATTTTTTAACTATATTCTAATGTCATTATGCTCTGTATAAATTACCTTGTACAATTTCATGGCTACAATTACCACCTTTGAATATATCTAAGCTTGTTCTCCCTTAAACCCTCTAGATCCGAATACTCAGCATCATGTTGTAAATTTCCTCTTGGGTATTCCACAGAGATCTGAAAGCCAACATACTACACCTAATTCAATTTGACGTGAAGTAGGTGCTCAACAAATATTTCCTGAGTTAATGAATAACATTTAGTCAGCTCTTTTACTCCAACAGTCATCGCTCTTTTTCCTGAGTCAAGAAGAAAATACATCAGACAGTGATATAAATATTAAATACAAACCAAAATGAATATGCAACAGGGAAGCTTATGTTTTTAAAGTCATTGATAACCCATGATAATTGAATTTTATTGTTATAGGCTAATACAATTGAGTTTAAAGTGTATAATGATGAGATAATGTTAATGAATGTCAAATTAGCATTGTGTTTAGTTTCCGGAGTAGCATTTGAAGTATTTTATACTTATTACTAAATTTTGAAAAGCTTGTGATTGTTATGTTGTTGCAGTAGTATAAAGTATCCAATAGATGGTACTGTAAAATGCCTAATATTTAAAAGAAAGTGGTATTGCAGCTAGAGAGTTTAAATGAACAGTTCAAAATTCTGGGGAGAATTAAGACATTTTCCTCTGGATATTAAATTATATTTAAAACCAGATTTTTAAAAATATAGATTAAGTAATACAGTAGTCCATGTGAAATATTATAAATACTCTCTTAATTCTCAGAAGATGAAAGTTGATGTTTACTACAAGATGCAATTTTAAAACTGTTCATATTATATTAGAATTTTTTTTGTTCTTTTTGTGATGATTACCATTAGTAAATGTGGTACTTTAGTTAATGTTAGTCAAATCACAGCATTTTCAGCAAGGAACTATAGTTGCATGTCTTTGTTACTGAAGTTCTAAAAAAACTTTTCATGTTCAAAATAAATCAAACCTGTCTGCAGTAATCTCCCTTCTTGCTTAGCAAGAGTGTGTTCATTATTTCTTTCAGTTTTTGGTCTTGCCTAAGACCAATCTAATATCTGAAAGAAACATTATACCATTTTGTAAATATAACATACATTGAGAACGTTTAAGAATATACAACTTTATGGAGTTAAAATTTCTTTAAAAACAAGCAATAATTAGCAATAATTGACAGATTGGTTGGAGTTTGCTTCTAAGGCATATATTAAAAAGAGTAATTTGTAGACGGCTTAATTTATCTTAGAGCTCATTCAGAATTTCCACTGCATATTTATTTATAAGTATGAATACCAAATTTTGATTACCAGAATAAAGTTTTATAAAACCTACTTCTAAAGCTAAAGATGTCTGGAGAATTATGCAACAACATAGAAAGTTTGAAATTCTCTGTATATCTTACTATACAGAGATGCTACATAGCTTTAAATTTTTTTCTACTGTTTATGATATCACTCTTGAATAATGCTGAGTATTCCTTTGTATTATGGTTATTTATTTATTCAATAAAATGTTATTGCATATGACAATATGACAGGTTTAAAGAAACCAAGATAAATAGCTTTTAGGAAGAATGATTTTATGTGAATCGGCAGCTTCCCATGGGACGTGGATCATATGTCCTATGGCTTCCTTATGCATTTACTATTTTTTCCGTGTTTTGTGTAATTGGAATGTGTGGTATGATACCATGCATACTGTTAAAAGGAATATATTCTTAGGTGCATAAGAACCTTCTGCTTAAAGAAAATATGCGATTGACATCACTTGATCTAGCCTGAGTAATTGAGGCTATTTTCTCAATTAACAAAAAAAAAAAGTAGTTAGTGCTTTGGTAAGTCTAGACTTTCCCAACCATCATGTCCTAAGCCAGATCAGAATAAATAGGTCAGACTTGTAATAAAAAGGTATGAGATGAACAACTAATTACCTGAATACTTCAAGTAAAAATGACTTTTGTCCACCAAATATGTTCCATTTGATGGTAACAAATTTGTAGATTCATCAGGGAGTGGTGGGGCCTTTGGAATTCTACCCAGATTCTTTAAGATGTTTGTATTCATTGTGTATTATGTTCTCTTCAAAAACAATGGCACACACTGACTCATTTACTCAGATTTCCTAGCATACTGGATATATGTAACATTACGTGGCAAAGCTCCTACTTGAGCTAAATGGGTTTAAATATAAACTGTGCATGCAGATCTCAAGTGATAGTCTCTTAATAGATATCAGATACTCTTTATCGCTGCCCTCTTTTATTTCAGTAACATTTTAATTAATTCACACTGATTGAATAAATGTACATTGAGACTTGTTTCCTAATGAGGGCGCATTTAGAGGAAAGGTTTTGCATCATTCTGATATCCTGTGGGTAATTATATTCTAATTATATGGTCGGGGGAAAAGAGTCTATAACTCAGTACTGATATTGTTCGTTGGACCCAATTAATTACATGCACATAATGAAAGTTCATGATAAGGTTGACTGGCAGTCAGTGTAAAATTTTAAGTCAATTGAATCTAAGCCTAATGTGAGTACACAATTGGACTTTAACCTGGTTAGAAAATGCTTTGGTGTGAGATCAGTGGATATTTAGAGGGGCAAAGGATGAGAACAAATCTCATTATAACTTATTAGTTTTTAAATTCAAAGTCTTTTCCAAGATTGATGAAAATGAAAACTTAGCAGCGTAATACTTTAATTCTAAATATTATTTTTAATATTCTTTCATTACCTTCAGTGATTTTTCTGTATTTTAGAAAGCAGTGGTACACTAACGATACAATGGTACATTTCTAGAACAGGTTCGTATATTTGTTGAGAGAAAAAATAGGCATAGCAGGGAGTATTATTGATTCATTTTATGAATGTAAATTCAGTAGGTACTAATCTATTCTATTTGGGTGCTTTTTTATTTCAAACCACCGACTGCATTTGGACTCCTGTGCCCAAAATTCACAAACAATTATATATACACACACATACCCATAAATAGGTAACTCTTAATTATCTATTTGTAAAATAAGAGTTCCAAAGAATAATATGAAAAAATAATGATGTGTATGTTTCATTTTGAAATGCATTTTGGAATTATCTGAATCTGATATTTAAGAATTCTGCAGTACTTCAAACACAAAACTAAAGCCATGGTCTAAATATTGACTCCCATCTTTCCTTTACTCATTGTTTCCTTTGCTCAGATTTTGGAAGAGGCAGTCTGTAAGATTAAGGAGACTGTCTTCTTCCCACCCTCTTCTAAGCCTCTCCGCTCCCCCTCTCCTTTTGGTTCATTGCTTTCTGGCTTTGATCTCTTCTCCCCACTCCCTCCCTTTCCTTCCTTCTGTCTCTTCTAATAGCCCTCACATAGATGCTTTCATTAAAAGATAAATATGTCGGGTCCCTCCTTATTAGCAACAAAAATATTTTCAGATGAAGAAAGTGCAGTCAGTCCTTTCTTGCTGAGCCCTAAGCAGGCAGTGGAAATATTTGGGTTCTACAGTTAATAAAACAATTACCATTTATTGAGAATTTATTAGCTAGACATCCTTTTAATTCTAATGGTAGGTATAATTATGATACTCCCTCTACATTTGAAGAGAGTAAGAAACTTAGAGAGATTAAGAAATTTACCTAAAGTCACAGAACCTGCAAGTGTCAGAAGCAATACCTGCCTTACCCTGAATCCCATGTTTTAAACTTATCTTTTATGTTTGTGCTGCCGCCCCCTCCCCCAAAAGAAATTGGTGAGGTATGAAATAAATTTAGGGGCTCTATACCTTCAAAAAAGGAATGGGAAGAAAAATAATGAAGTAAAGTAGAGGAGAATAGAAATGAAAAAAGAGAATAATAGATCAGAGAGTGGCACACACTGCGTAAGTGGTCTTTGTGAAATTATTTTACAAGTGTGTAAATATACAAATATTTATTGTGGATCACAGCCAGAAAGAAATTGAAGAAAACTTCTGTAACCATATTGGCTTCTGAAAATTTTACGAGACCTAACCAAGTAGGATAACATTTCTAATGGCTTTATTTCACTAGATAATCAAGTAGGCAAGACAATAACATTATTCTTGCTGATTGCTTTTATATGTAGAAATCTGTGTTTGAAATGATTTTAATATCACTTTTAAACATATTTTTATTGAAAACATTTGGCACCACCTAAGTCTCCAAATGTCCATTGTACTTTGCCTGACGGTTCAAGGTGCTTTCTTTCTGGACAGAGATGTGAATGTTGAGGGAGCTGTTAAGGAGGGAGCTTCACATGCCCTTCTCTTCAGTATCTCCTGAACGAAACTCTGCAAATATGTATAAACAATCACAGTAACAAGAGTAAGAATAGAACATTTTTGTGAGCAGTTATAAGAGTAGTGAAATCATCTCAGTTAAAAATGTTTTTTATCTTTCAATTTATGTTGGTGCAAACTTCAAAATTTGGCTCCAGTGAGAAGTGGTTAGGCAAAGGATGCTGGATAAGATTACAATATGTGTATTTTCTAAAACAATTTTTTATTGAAGTACAGTTGATTTACAATGCTGTTTTAGTTTCTGGTGTACAGCAAGGTGATTCAGTTATATATATATATATTCATTATATTCAATATATTCAATATATATATTCTTTTTCATATGCTTTTCCCTTATGGTTTATTACAGGATTTTGTATTTAAGCCCTTAAAAGGCATTTTTATTTTTTAATTTTTTTCCATTTTATTATTTTTTTAACATCTTTATTGTAGTATAATTGCTTTACAATGTTGTGTTAGTTTCTGCTGTATAATGAAGTGAATTAGCTATACATACACATATATCCCCATATCTCCTCCCTCTTTCATCTCCTTCCCACTCTCCCTATCCCACCTCTCTAGGTGGTCACAAAGCACCGAGCTGATCTCCCTGTGCCATGCAGCTGCTTCCCACTAGCTATCTATTTTACATTTGGTAGTGTATATATGTCAGTATATCTACTACTCTCTCACTTCGTCCCAGCTTACCCTTCCCCCTCCCCGTGTCCTCAAGTCCATTCTCTAGGTCTGCGTCTTTATTCCTGTCCTGCCCCTAGGTTCATCAGAACCATGTTTTTTTTTTTAGATTCCATACATATGTGTTAGCATACGGTATTTGTTTTTCTCTTTCTGACTTACTTCACTCTGTATGACAGACTCTAGGTCCATCCACCTCACTACAAATAACTCAATTTCGTGTCTTTTTATGGCTGGGTAATATTCCATTGTATATATGTGCCACGTCTTCTGTATCCATTCATCTGTTGATGGACACTTAGGTTGCTTCCATGTCCTGACTACTGTAAATAGTGCTGCAATGAACACTGTGGTACATGTCTCTTCTTGAATTATGGTTTTCTCAGGGTATATGCCCAGTAGTGGGATTGCTGGGTCATATGGTAGTTCTATTTGTAGTTTTTTAAGGAACCTTCATACTGTTCTCCATAGTGGCTGTATCAATTTACATTCCCACCAACAGTGCAAGAGGGTTCCCTTTTCTCCACACCCTCTCCAGCATTTATTGTTTGTAGATTTTTTGATGGTGGCCATTCTGACTGGTGTGAGGTGATAACCTCATTGTAGTTTCGATTTGCATTTCTCTAATGATTAGAGATGTTGAGCATCCTTCCATGTGTTTGTTGGCAATCTATTACAGGATATTGAATATAGTTCCCTGTGCTATACAGTAGGATCTTGCTTTTTATCTGTTCTCTATATAATAGTTTGCATCTGCTAGTCCCAAACTCCCAATCCAACCCTCCCCCGCACATATTTATTAGATATGTCAAGGACCAGTTGAAAAGAAAAATAATTTATGTTTCTTCTAATTGATACACTTGTCATACACTGAAATAACCTTTGATTAAAGATGTTAATAAATGCAATAGTAGTATAAAAATCACTTCTGATCCATTTCTTTTTAAAATTTGTATTGTGTTTAGATGTGTGGGTGTACACACTTAAGGATGTGTGAAATCATAAAAGGTTAAAGAAATTATGAAGCTTCAATGTAAAAATAAAATTCATGGAAACCAAATATGTATTTAGTTTCTATACCTAGAGATGCCCTGGATACATTTTATTATCATGTGTGAGGAAGGAACAGCTTCCCCTCTTACACTGAGGCAGTGCACCATTTTAAGAAGACAGTTGTTCTTTTCCCAAACCTGCTTTTCTGTCTCTCACTTTTTTTAATGCCAGGGATATCCAGTTATATAAGGAAAAGAAGCTATTTTAAATAGTTTCATTTGGCCAGTTTACGTTTATCATGGCACTGGAGTTATTGTATTCAGCTACTGCATACTGATATCCAAGCCTGTCAGAACCAGTAATACTTTGTGGTTTCTAAATATTTGGAGTGTTCATCAACATTTAAACTAATTTTATTTCCAGATCGCTTAAAAAATGAGACATGGCTAAAAAGAAACCTTTGAAAAAAAGTTCTTGTTGAACCCTGCTGTTCTTTTAATAAATGAAGCCTGCAAAGGGAAGCAATAGATTTGGATTCTGCCACTAACTTAATTTTCTTGGCTAGTCATCTAAACTTTCTGATTCTCAGTTTTCCAATCTGGAAAATGGGATTTCTTGTTTTGTTGGGAGGATTAAATGAGACCATAAACATGAAAGCAATTTTTTAAAAATATGAACATACTTATATAGGTAGAAGGTATAATTCTGTTCATTTTTCTTGAAATAATTGATGACCCTTTTAATGTGAGTACTATACTCTTATTATAGTTAAACTAAGTCAAACCTCTAATAATCTCTCCATCAAAGATTTTTTTCTTTGTCCTATGACAATTTGAATTAAATTGTCAATTTAAAATGATTACATGTTAGGAAATATGAAGACAAGAGATATCTCAATACTTAAGAATAATAAGACTTTTAAAAATTCTTGATATTAGGTTAAACTTAATAAGTGCCCTGAAGGCAAATGCATCTTTTAAACTAATTATCTGTACTGTGTATTCTATTTAATATTAAAATGATACTGATTAAATAAAATCAATCACATTCCTCTGTAGTCACACCTCACATTTGATTAAATAAAAAATACACACTTCCTGTATTAATTCTGATTAAAAATACATTACATTTAGAATTACACACGTGATAATTTTCAAAAAACTGAAACATTTACTCTGTTCATCCTAGATATTTAAAAAGCATACGTGGTAGAATAAAAAAGAAGTATGTAATTTCTGAATTTGTTTTCTGTCAACTTGCTTCTTTTTCTTTTGCCCAGATGCCGTGGTTTTCTTATTGTAACTCAGGGTTAGGCTACTGATGAGCATGTTAATTTAATGTATACTCTTTGCCTACATATCTTGATTGAAAGTGAGCTCATATATATGTTCTTTTCATCCCCCTTATTCTTGGAATGAATTTCTAGTGTTGCTCTCAGACGGCTGAGGATTACTGGAGAAATTCTCAGAGCTGGTGGCTTTCTCTTTTACATATTTATTATTTCTAGTTCCAGCTGAGCCCTTAATTTCGCTTGATCCTGTTACTCATCAGCTGCTTTCCCATTCTCAGAGAAGTAGTGACAAAATCTCTACTATTTTCTTACTTTCTTCATCTTGCTACCTCTCTGCCAATTTCGCTCGCTCTCTCTGTAGATAATTCACATCACCACTACTCTGAGAAAAACGAAGGCTGCAAACATGAATATCTGTAAATTACAGATTCTCTATGAAAGTGGTAGCAACATGGCAGCCAGGCTTCAATTTCATCCCATCGTGTTTCTGTAAGGGATGTCTTAAAGTGTGATTTTTATTATCCAACTTGGTACAGTCTTTGCCTTTTCGTGGCATTGGGCCCATTTGTATTACCTTCTTGGCCCCTGTATATTTTTGCACTTGAAACCCCTGTGAATAAAAACTCAGAACTCTTTTTCCATCATTATACACTCCCTCAAAATGAACAGATTTGGAAAAGGCTAATACCTGACTATATGAACTTCTGCCTCATCTGAAACATTATTTTTTTAAGGAACCCCTTTTATCATTTATTTCCAAATGGTCCCTCTCTGTCTCTCTCTGCTGCTTTTTCCCAGCAAGCTAGACGCTTACCTATATTTCTTTATAAGATGTTACGGAAAAACCCGAACAAAGTTTTTGGCCAACCCAATACACACATACACACACACACACGCACACACACACACACACACACACACACACACACATATATTTTATTTCGTTGTAGAAACATTTTTGCACTCTTTTAGGAATAAAAGGATGTATAAAAAAGTTAGAAAGGGAGATCAGTTTTTCTCCCAAATTTCATTACAAAAATTCTCAAACAAAATACAGTGAATGCAGTATATCCTCAACCTATATGAACTAATTATTATTTTTCAATCATTCTTTATATATATGTATATATATGACTATGTATGCATATATATACATTTTTACAATATACACATAATATATAATAAGTTGGACCTTTTGAAAGTAAATTGCAGGTAGTATGACACAACATCAGCAGGCACATTCTAAGATAAGAACAATTTTCTATACATTTACAAGTGTTATCACACCTGAAAATATTAACTATTCCATAATATCAGTAGTTATTCTGTCGATATCATATGCCCATAATTAGCTCAAAAATATCCTTTATTGATTGATTTATTATTATTTTTTTTTTGGTGGTAGTGGTGGGGTGGATAGGAGCTATGCTATTTGAAGTCCTTGCACTGCAATTCGTTGTTAGTCTGAATCATTTGGTTACTATAGTCTTTTCACTTGGCTTTCTATTGACTTGCTCTGTACAGACATATGCACAGTGAGCATTGACGCTTCCCAAGATAGAAGGCATCTGAGACTCATGCCCTAGAAACTGCCTGATGGGTATCTTAGTTTGATTGCTTGAGAGTCCCTGGTCAATGGGATGGGATAGCATAAGGCACTTAATCTGGATTTGAGGAGATCAAATATTTGTATATTATGATAAAGATGGAAGGGCTACATTCATGTCTTTAAATGTTTATTTAGGTCTAAGCTTCAACCAAGAAATAAGAAGGAAAGAAGGCTGACAAAATGCTTTGAGCTGGTCCCGACTGAAGCAAACGCAAACATTTTCCCCACCACCCATTGCCCCAGGTGTTATATAGGCTGACTTGGACTCAGAAATCCAGAATATTACTGACATCAGAAGCTTTCAGTGAAAGTTCTACCAAACCTGTTGTCAATCCATCTGAGAAACAACAGCAATGGCCCTCATAGGCTTCTCCTGTTAATGGGTTAGTTGACTCGAGTTCATCCTCCCAGACTTCATGATTTTTTTTTTTACTAAAAATCTGTTGCTGCAGAATTTTTTACTTATATTATGGAAATATATTCTTTTATTTTATTTTTTTTTTTTGCGGTACGCGGGCCTCTCGCTGCTTTGGCCTCTCCCGTTGCGGAGCACAGGCTCCGGACGCTCAGGCTCAGTGGCCATGGCTCACGGGCGCAGCGACTCCGCAGCATGTGGGATCTTCCCGGACCGGGGCACGAACCTGTGTCCCCTGCATCGGCAGGTGGACTCTTAACTACTGCGCCACCAGGGAAGCCCCTGGAAATATATTCCAAATAGAGTTGTATTCCTGGACACTTTAATTTTCTCTAGGGTTGCCCTAGACTACTTCTCCTTCTGTTCTACTTTTGGGTACATTGGATCCTTCTACTCCATATCTGTACAAGCAGCCATGAAGCCTCACATGGAGCTATTTATTCTTTTGTGTTTTGTTGCCTTCCTGGAGTTCTACTGGGTAAGGCAGTAAGCTAATAACTGTGCTCTCAGATCTTTCATTCTCATTTTGGGAGTGTCACACACATAGCTTGGTCCAGGAGAGGAAACTCAAATATACTGACTGCTCTCTTCTTTCTAGAGACACACAATGTCTAAGGACTAGCTTCCCATCCAGCTTTCCTCCTCCCTGCAACCAAGGAAAATCTTTATCTAGTATTGAGTGTGATTTATCACCTATTCTTCCAAATTTGTGTTTTATGTTATAAAGTCCCACAGGACGCAGGCTTTTGGAATTTGGTAACCTTTTCTGTTTCTTGACAGAAAAAAACTTTCCCAATGTGACTTAGAAAAGGAAGGGTGGTGGGTAATTGAAGACATGCTATCATGAAGACTGGTTTTAGTGTATTTAACCTAATCTTTTAATAATTACTCTCAAGTAAAATTTTGCTACTTATTTATCTTTTTATTTTTTACTGCTATTAATGGAATATATATTTTTTTATTTCCAGAGTATCACAAAATAAAATCAGCACCATAAGCTGTGTCTATATCAACCCTTTGTAGAAAGGGTTGAAAGTTGGACTACAAAGTGAAATGGTGGGCTGTGTAAATGGGCAACTTAAAATATTAGTAAGGATGGTTTATGAAGGATAATGGAACTTGGAGATGAGTTCTCATTCCAAAATATGAATGTAATACATCAGTATTATTGTAGAGAGGTCTGTGAAGCTGGCCAAAGATTAGTCTACTTTAAGTATATGAAATTGTATTTTGGATAAGTAATTCTACAGTCTAATCGCCTCTGCATTAGAATGTTCCTTATTTCATGAAAAGATTTTGGTTTATTAATGGAAGTAAGCAGAAAAAATATGACAAGGAAATGTGTTTGTAATGTATTCATTTATTTCACACGTGTGTAGTGATATAAGAACCTTCACTGGTACTTGTTTTCAGTATGACTTTTTTTGTTCAGCTTTAATATGAGCTTCTCTTTTTTCAGCAGACTCTGCCCACTTCAGGAGTTTCAGTCCCTGAGGTGCGTAAGCAAAGGTTTTCACACTTGCAATTATAGGTCATTTATACATCTCGTATTGTTATAAAGAACATTTTGGGCTGTATCAGTGACATACTAAAATTAATTTGTAGGCTTTATTTTTTCTCATATTTTGATATTTGAAATTGGGATCTTTGTATTTTCATGTGGGATAGACTTGCAGCCTTTATAATCAACATTTGTGACAAGCATTAGGGAAACAAGAAGATAAATGGCACAAAGTATGCAGGAAAAAATAAAGGTTACTTTGCAGAGTTTTGACCAGTGTGTAAGAATAGCATTATTCCTATCTGTCACATTTAAACCTTGCAGAAAACCCAAACAGTTTACTCCTGTAAGCCATAAAAATGTAGCTTTTTTCAATGATAGAAAATTGAGAAACTCTTGCTCACTTTGAAGTCCTCATCACTTTTAAGTAGGTCTACATTAATCACTTAGCATATGACATTGCATAGAAAGTCAATGGAATAAAATATAGTCACAGGGCTTCCCTGGTGGCGCAGTGGTTGAGAGTCCGCCTGCCGATGCAGGGGACATGGGTTCGTGCCCCAGTCCGGGAGGATCCCACATGCCGCGGAGCGGCTGGGCCCGTGAGCCATGGCCGCTGAGCCTGCGCATCCGGAGCCTGTGCTCCGCAACGGGAGAGGCCACGACAGTGAGAGGCCCGCATACCACACACACACACAAAATATATATAGTCACAAAGTAAATGACTTTGATTTTGAAAATAAATGTAGGCATTGCCACAACATTTATTTTCAGTAAAGTGTTAACTTTACCTTTTAATTAATTAAGCAAAGTCTCCGCATTGTTCTGTGACAATATCCCATTCAATTGCTGTTATCTCTAAAGGATATCCTCAGGTGGTATTCTTTCGCCTCAATTTATAATTTGAATCTGCTTGCTTAGAAAATATTACTCGTAATATCTGAATACTATATGAGTATGATTTATTTAGAGGATAACATAATTGCACAAAAATGTAATAACCTCTCTTCCTTCCCCATGAAACGTTTTCTAATCAGTGTAGACTGCCTCATTAAAATTTCTTAAAATTTCATTTTGTAACCATAGATATACTTACAAATATACTAGGAGCTATGCTTGAAATATAATGTTTCTACTCTAAGAGAGATGTTAAACTGTTTTTATATTCTTTAAGTCAGTTGATACCATCATTATCATAATTATTATAAAGTAGACGTTAAATTACACACTCAGGTGACAAAGGTATTAGGAAAGTTTATTATTTAGGCTAATTATTTAAGTGTCAGAGAATTCACTTTATATGTTAAGATCCTTGAGTTTATTTTTGCCCCTATCATAGCTCATCCAATGATGAACTGAGAGATTTAAAGTTTGCTCTTTAGACTTGTTAATCTCAAAATATCTCCCACATTTAGTTAAATAATTTGTATTATTATAGATTGAATAAATAGACCAAAACTGCTGTTTTCAAAACATGCTTTTTTTATTTGTCAAGAAAAACTCTTTGCTATAAAGTTTTTAAAAGTCTTCCTATACTGTTTTTTGTTTGTTTGTTTTGTTTTGTTTTGGCAAGCTGTGTTGGTTTACATTAACTTAAACTTTCTACCGTGTCCGAAATCATTATATAAGCTTTTTTCAACTATGTTGTTCCAAAAATTTCTTTAAGCGCATGTATAGATATATACCTGGGTGACTGTGTGAATACACACACACACACACACACACACACAAGAAGCCTTATATACCACCATCAAGAACAATTGCTTTTTGGTTAATTGAAAATGTGGTTAAAGTGTATGTAGGGGAACTTATAGAAAAATGTGTATATACCTTAAACATTTTACTTAAAATATGTAAACGTATATTCATTGGCTAAACTTTTCACATAGGATCAAGGGCTTTTCTATGTGGATACATCTATTATTTGGAAATGGCATATACCCTTTCTTGCATATAGCACAGCCTTAACACCCTTGATAAGTTTCAATTATCAATTGTTTTAAAGTATAACAAAAGCATTCCTTATTTTGTGAAAAGATATTTGTTTATTAATGAAAGTAATTGCTTTCAATTACTTTCAATTGTTTTAAAGTATAAGAAAAACTCACAGGCATCTGCAAAGCAATTTGAGTGTAAAAAAAAAAATCTGTTTCTATTATTAATTCTCAAATCTTTTAGTCATTGTGTCCAGCCCAACTTAACTGCTCTTCCTACACACACACACACACACACACACACACACACACACACACACACACAATCTTGTTTTATTGTGCCTTTCCAAAGGATGCAAGTAATTTTTCATGGAAATAACTTATTTTACATTCAAAATTCAATAGTTTGAGTGCTAATTAAATTCCACAGTACCAATAATAAAATAAATTCTACTTAGAACTTGAATAAACAGATTGGGGACTACATAGAAATCACTAGGTTAAGCATTTAACTCAACTGGCAGAAAGAGATGATGAGTACGAATATACAAGAGAGCTGCCTCTTGGCTTTTAAGCTTCGGCTTATGGTGACCATCAATTATTATAGTTTACAAAGGGAATGGAGAGTGAGTAAGGTTGAGGTCCATACACTCACACATAATTTTATAGTGGCCCAACCATATGCTAGTAAACACAGCCCAAATAAATGATTTAGGCATGGACCTTCCCATTCCTAAATTTCATTTCTTCCAATCAGGATTTCTTGAACAGAAATCTCGTAAATGGTTCACACTCAGTATGAAATTATCCTAGGAGAGAATACGCACATCATGTGCGATGTATGAAAACCAGGGCTGTGGATCAAGACGTAAATTATACCTTCAGGCTGAGTTGGTGAGTAGTACCTGCAAGTACGTTAAGACTAGGATTGACTCTGTCTAGTTTGTTGTCTTCTATCCTCCTACAAAAGACTCAGATTGGGCTTCCCTGGTGGTGCAGTGGTTGAGAGTACGCCTGCTGATGCAGGAGACACGGGTTCGTGCCCCGGTCTGGGAAGATCCCACGTGTCGTGGAGCGGCTGGGCCCATGAGCCATGGCTGCTGAGCCTGCGGGTCCGGAGCTTGTGCTCCGCAACAGGAGAGGCCACAACAGTGAGAGGCCCGCGTACCATAAAAAAAACAAACAAAAACAAACAAAAAAACAAAAAAAGACTCAGATTATCACAACAATTATCCCAAGTTATGGTGACATAGTGGACAAACAAATAAAATACTATAAGGTAAATAAAGTACTTCTTCATAATACCTATCTTTACTATAATCCAAGCAGTTTACCTGGGTTAAACTTAATGATAAAACATACCAATTTCTTTTATATTTTACAAATTACTGCCATTTACTGAGTGCCTAATTTATGCTGGTACCTTCATTGACATTTTCTCCATTTGTCATCTCATGAACCCTCCCATTTTATAGATTAATTAAATGATGGCTTAGAGATAGTAAATAACTTTCCCAAGTCTTTACAGAGACAAAGCTAGAATTCGGCCTCCAAGCCCATATTTTTATCTCTGCCCAAAGTAATTTTTGTTTTTGTTTTTGAATAAGTACTTATTTAACTGATTAAAAAGAAATGGAAATCTTTATATCATTTATTATAGTTATGTTTAAAACTTTATAAAAGTATTTCTAAAAACCAAGACTACTTTGCTACTCAGCCATGTCTCGCTGCAACTTCTAAGGATTTCTAGTAGATTTAAAGTCTTTGCCATTTTTGAAATGAATTAATGTTTTTCATCAGTGTTCAAATCCCATAATAAGGTTGCGATAATTAAAGGTGCAGCTGTCATTAAGTTGGTTTCTTGGAGCTCATAACTTGTATAAGCCCAGATGAACATGGTAACACTCCTGCTTCAGGAAGATCTTTTATATTGTGAATATCCATATGTTCCTCAGGTTAAAATTCTAGTGTTCCTGGGAAATTCTTGGGGCCTAGATCCAGTGGCTGAATGGGCTAAGTCTCCATTTGGGCAAGCGGTGCAGTAGCAGAGAAAGCAAGTTCCAGGGTTCCAGTAAAGGATGCTCTTGGCAGCCAAGCACCGCCTACCCCCACCCTTTGTGGCTTTGTACCAATAGTGGTGCTTTGCTGCTGCCTGTCTCTCATGCTGAGGTTGGACAAAAAGAAGAAAACCCTGTGCTTGAGGTAATTATCACTTGCTGCTTGTCGTTTGTGAGTGATCGATAACAGCAGGCTTAAGTATTGTGGTAAGCATCGCTTTTGTGAAAGCAGTTTTCAACAACTTACAAATACCCTGCTTCTGAGAATCAGCATGATATAGAAGAAGACTTATTTTAGAGCACATATTTAAAGTGACATCTTTTTATTTCATTTATTTCATCTTTCTGTTTTCTGTGAACGGCCTTTCAGCTTTTCTTCTCAGTTCATTATGATGATTATTCTTTTGGAATTCTAATACAATATATTCCCCAGTTAAGATCTGTTGCTCTACTTGTAGTCTAAGGATCACAAAACATTGAATTCTATATTTTAAATGTCTGCATAGCAAACACAAATGGTTGATATTTGAAAATGCTGAAATATCAATAACTGTATTTTATATTTTGTTGTTATATCTTCTATATTCTTTCATGATTTTTTTGTTAGAGTACCCCTTTTCAGTGTTTGAATAATTTCTATTGATTAAAGCAATCATTTTCCAACTCTTTATTTTTTTTTTTTTTGCGGTACGTGGGCCTCTCCCGTTGGGGAGCACAGGCTCCGGACGCGCAGGCTCAGCAGCCATGGCTCACGGGCCCAGCCGCTCCGTGGCATGTGGGATCTTCCCGGACCGGGACACGAACCTGTGTCCCCTGCATTGGCAGGCGGACTCTCAACCACTGCACCACCAGGGAAGCCCACTCTTTATATTTGGGATAATTTATCTAGCAGAATAAAATTTGCCTTAATTATAACAAAATAATTTATTTTGTGATTTAGAGCCCAAAAACTTTAAAAAAAAAAAAAAAGAACTGACAGTGAAGTGATGAGCACTGCCCCCTATTATTAGAGAGCAATTTTATCCTGAATAAAGGTGCAGAATAACGCTGGTGAGCTCTTCCTGAAACTTTTCAGTAACTTCAACATAGGAAGTAACTTTCTTAAATATCATCATAGAACTCAGTCAGTCAGGGTGAATTTACCCCCCAAAGAGGCCAGTGAAATTTTTGTGAACATCAGATTTTTCAAAGATGCAATTACTTCACCCTTCCTGTCCCTCATATAAAAGAGGAAAGAAGTAAAGATTTTCTTAGTGGAAATAGGAAAAAGTATCCAACTACCCTCCTGTTAGCTTATGCTGCTTAAGTAGAATACAGTGAATAGTTCAGAGAGACTTCCATACAATTTGGAAATAAACCTAAAACAAATGAGTATAATAAAGAGAGAACCATGGGAAAAATTAAATGATTATGAGTCTCTCCTGTTTTTAAATTGTCAGCCTTGATTAATTCCACAAATTCTACCCACTAAGCATATTTCCCTCAAAGAAACCACTTGCTTTTCTTGATTGTGTGTGTGTGTATGTGTGTGTGTGTTTA
Organism: Phocoena sinus; assembly: GCF_008692025.1. Taxonomy (NCBI): domain Eukaryota; kingdom Metazoa; phylum Chordata; class Mammalia; order Artiodactyla; family Phocoenidae; genus Phocoena; species Phocoena sinus. The sequence continues at coordinate 68,101,396 of NC_045771.1, read as the reverse complement.
AACTAATGTAAGTTTTAGTATTATCCAGATTATGTAATAAAATTCACCTGCCAATGGGTAGACTGAAGATTTTTTTATTAACTTGTTATATACCTCTTATGAGTCTAGATTTCAAAAAGAAAATCTTATCAATTGAAAACACAATTTAGAGTTTTAAAATTTCTTTTTATATTTCAGTTGCTACAGTTGCTACTAGAAAGCATTAGTTTAGTTTAGTCCACAATTTATTCAGAGGGATGACTCCCTGGAGAGACATGAAACCACTTAATCAACTGCTAACTGTTAGCTGGAGATTCTCACCACACAGGATTCTCCCTAGCTATATGCATAGCTAAGAATAAAATAGTATTAATAGATAATTTGGTAACTCTTTACAGACATATACTTACATGTCTTAAATTTCCAGAATTACATTTATAAATAGTCTGGTCACAAATACCAAGTTCCATTGTGACTAAAATTTTATTTTAGTTCTTATAACCTAAGCATTTAGGAATTAAATACTAAATAACAATTGTTGGATTACATGGCAGAATATAAGACATATAAGATAAGTTATAACTTTCACAATATAGATTTTTATAGAACATTGTTCCCATGTTTTATTTACCTGCATGCTAGAACCCAGAAAAAAATTATTCCCATACCCACCAACAGTGTTACATGCTTGCACTCAGCACAAGCTGCTATGGATTTTCTAATATAAACATTGAGCTTTACTTATTTAAATATATGCCTGTTGTAACTAGTGGATTTTTTCATATATATGTATTTGGAAATATAACAAGCATTTTGCATAATGGTGACATTGATGAGCACCGTAATGGAAGAACCATACCTATTTTACATAATTCACAATAACTTTCATTTATTGAGCACATACACTAATATAGGCACAATATTGGAACTTTATACATTTTCTGTCAAGCCATACACAACTTTGAGAAATAGGTATTACTAACTCCATTTTGAATAAGAATACGTTCTCTAAGTCTACATAGTATTTAAGTAGCAGAGATGGGATTCCACTTGGGATGTCTGATTCCAAACCTCATCCTATAATTCACTCATTTATGCATTATACCCTTAACTATCTATGGACAAAATGTTATTTGCAAGCTTAGAAAAAATGATCTATTTTTTAAAATATCAATATTTTTGCCAGAAATTATGCTTATATGAAAGTACATCATTTTCCAAAGAATTTGAATTTCAGGAATCCTATTACACCATCCATTTTCAGCCACACAAAAAATATATTCAGTATTTTTGCACCATGAATTTGCAAGGACTATAAAAGGACTACACTGATTAGCATTTATTTTGGTCTGAGACGTTTTCTGTTCCATCTGGCCCTAATATATTTAAAAAGAGCTTTACTTTTAAAATATTTCCACTTAAAATATTTTCCTAAATTACAGTAATTGAAAAGTAATCGACAAGATATATGTAAATATAGGAACAGAAATGTATATATATCTGAATAAGTGATAGGAAATACGTGGCACTCAAACTTTTAAGCACACATGGCAGACATTGCTAATTGATCAGGACAGTTTTTCACAACAAACCTAGACATGCCCCAGGAGTCCTTCTCAACACAATATTTCAGGCACTTTAAATTTTTTGATTTTTTAGTGTTAAGATTAATTTATTTCCCCATTCATTTATGGGGATTTTATCAGGCACTGATCTAGGATCTGATGTGAAACAGTGCGCACGCACACACACACACACACACACACACACACACAGGAATAGGGTAGCCTGTCTTACATTTGACCAGGAGCAAGAACAGTCCAGCAGAGTTCAGAGTGGTTGCAAGGTCCCTGTTTTAAGAGCACAAATGTGAGCAAGAAACAAAGGTGAGGTAGTTGTAGCTGGAGTGGAGGAAAAAGGGATGTGTGGCTGTTATATAGAAAATTGACTGTAGGGAGACAAAAGATGGACGCTGATTGGTCCATTAAGGTGATGGCTACGATAATTAAGGCAAATAACGGGTGCTTAAACCATGTGATGATGCATGTGGTGAATAATCGTCCAGTTTGGGATTTATTTTTAAGGTGGGTAGGCAAGTCTTCATTATCAAAGTGAAATTGAAAGCCTTGGTTTTAAATGAAGTTACCTAGGGAGTGAGTATAGATTGTGGAGATGAGCGGTCCAAGAGAGAGGTCAAGTGTTAAACGTTACAGATTATAAAGCTGGAGGAGAAATCAACAAAAAAGACTATGAGGGAGCAGTTAGTCAAGTAAGAGGAGAGCTAAGAGAAAGAAGTGTCCCGGAACCCAGTTGAGGCATGTTTTCTAGAGGGTAGATGTCAATTCTGTCAAACTCTGTTTAAAAATTGAGAAGGTGAAGACTGACCAGCAGGTGAAGCGCAAATGAGCAGGTCATTGGTGATTTTAATAAAAGCTGATTTAGTGGATTAATGGTGATAAAAGTTTATTGGGTTGTGGTGAAAAGAGAGGAAATAGAAACAGGAAGAATACCACTATAAAATTTTTTTCTATTATGGTGAACGTAGCAATTAGCTGGGATGGAATGTGTGTTTTAAGTTATGTGCCATTCTTGATAATCAATAGTAGCTTAAGGGTCCATCATGTATTCATTTTCAATATTGCATGTATTTATAAGCATTATTTTCAGTGCTCAGTACCAAATCCTTTACATTACAATCCTGTATTATTATCTGCACCACTGTTTTTGAAAATGATTAGCTTTAGTGTTCTTTAATAATTTTTAACAGAGTCATAATTGGGTACCTAGGGATAATACAGTTTGGTTTTCTTTCACATCCTTTCTTTAACTGATATTTTGATCATACATCTATCATATATTTTGAGCCAGTAGAAAACATTAGCTTTCATATTATTCACTAGAAACTCCAAATTTGGAACCTGGGCCCAAGTTTGTAGCCATGAAATTCTTCTCTATGTTGCCCATTGTAGTGAAACAATTCAGTATTTTTATAAAAGATTTTTTCCTTACAGGAAAGACAAGCAACAGTGAAAAAGGAAAAGGGTGGTTCCCAGCTGTCAAACAAAGTGATTGACAAGAACAAAATGCAAAGAGCCAACTCTGTTACTGTGGATGGACAAGGCCTACAGGTATGATTTTTTTTAATCCAAATGTTTGTAGCTTTCATATTTGTTACTTCCATGCTCTTAGAAGGGCATATGTCCAGCTATCAACACATTTATTTAATGTGCAAATTCGTTCAGTTGACAATTTCAGAAACATTTTTATTAATTTATCAAGATGTCAGTTTTATAGTTGATTGACAGAGTGACATTCTGCTTGGATTAATCATTTATGATGTTATCTCCATTTAAACTCAACTTGGTAAGAGATCTTGTGTCAGTCTGAAGTTTTGGCAAATTATTACTACATATATACCTTTATTATATACATATGCATTATTTATTTCTATGTATACGTTCTCCGCACATATTATTATATCTATTTGGAAGTGATTTTGACTCACAAAATGTCTTCAGAAAATAATAAAATGAACTCTACTTGTGTGGAATTTTTTTCTAAATCAATAATAAAAATAAAGAATCTGGGCTTCCCTGGTGGCACAGTGGTTAAGAATCCACCTGCCAATGCAGGGGACACGGGTTCGAGCCCTGGTCTGGGAATATCCCACATGCCTTGGAGCAACTAAGCCCATGTGCCACAATTACTGAGCCTGTGCTCTAGAGCCTGCGAGCCACAACTAGTGAGCCCGAGTGCCACAGCTACTGAAGTCCACACACCTAGAGCCCATGCTCTACAACGAAGAGTAGCCCCCGCTCACCACAGCTAGAGAAAGCCCGCGCGCAGCAACAAAGACCCAACACAGCCGTAAATAAATTAATTTTACAAAAAAGAAAGTTTATTTAATAAAATCTATTATAATTTATCCATATCTTCCAATATTTTAAGTTGAAATTGAAACTCCATGTATATTTCTAGTTTAAATTAACACAGGTAGCTCAAAATCATGTTTTGAGTACTTTAAGAACCTCTAAATTACCCCTAGGGTCTCTGACATCAAAAGTAACATTTCTTTCCATCTGTATTTTAAGACATCCTACAGATTGAATCTATTGTAATTATTTGCCTCTGTTTCTCAGTCAAACATGAGCACAAAGAATTTGGCTTAATCTATGGATTAAGTTCTTTCGTTTTGTTTTCCTACCTATACGTTCCTCTCTTCCAATTTTTAATTCCTTTCCTTAAGAATAGGCTTCAAGTTTCATGTTCTCCAAGAAAATTTACCAACCTCTTACCGCACAAAGATATATTATGTCACATAGTTGTGTTCAGTATACATGATTTTATATCTTTTTTTCATTTATTATTTTATCTGTGATTCTGTGGGTTATTATGTCTTTTATATTTCTTAATTTACAAGCACAGTTGAGAGCACACAGTAGTTGCCTAGATGCTTGCTTCTTCATTGTTTTGAATATCTCATTGAAAATTTAATAGTTATTGCTTAAATATTGATAACCAGTTTACTGCTTTGTTTTGACATAATAAAACACATTGAGAATAGAATATTGTTCATGAATTATTAAACTCAAATGTAAAAAGAGGAAATTGGGAACAATAAATTTATTTACATTGGTTAGAGACTATAGAAGTTAATTATCGAAAGAGAAAATCAGTGTCCACACCTTTTGAAAGGCATACTTGGGTGTTAAGCGATCTCATTGAAAGCCCCAAATATGAAATCTATTCATAATTTTGATAGCAAAAGCTTTTAGTTTGTTAAGTGATCCTGTGAAATTTTTAGTGGAAAATAATCAACATTTGTAGTTTTTTTTATAAATTTATTTATTATTTATTTATATTTTTGGCTATGTTGGGTGTTTGTGTGGTGCACGGGCTTCTCATTGTTGCGGCTCCCCCTGCTGCGGAGCACAGGCTCTAGGCACACGGGCTTCAGTACCTGTGGCATGCGGGCCCAGTAGTTGTGGTGCACGGGCTCAGTTGCTCCACGACACGTGGGATCTTCCCGGGCCAGGGCTCAAACCCGTGCCCCCTGCATCGGCCAGGCAGACTCTCAACCACTGCGCCACCAGGGAAGTTCAACATTTGTAGTTTTAATAAGTCAATTGACAATATCAATTAGTTTAAATCTTTAGTCGCTCTGGGTTCCTGCAATGAAAATAACAAAAGGGAAACCTAATTTTAAAATTCAAGTATATTTTACATATGGCGTGGCACATACTTCTCAACCTGGAAGGGAAACACGCATCATTTGTTAAACAGTATATGCTAGGCACTGTGATGATATTTTATGTGGATTAAGTGACACCTCTCAATGAACATATGAGACAATTATGAATTCTTAACTCTCTAACATATGATAAATATTATTATTAGCACTTTAAAAATGGGCATATTGATGTTCTGAAGTCAAATTATTCCTAGGGCCTCACAGTTAGTGAGGTGTGAATGAGGACCATGTGACTCAGAGTTTGTTTTACTCCTAAAATCCCTGTCTCCTTGGTTAACAAATTTTAACAGGTCCAGGAATGCTATATTTCTGACCACCTTGCTCTTCCGTGTACTATTACATTCTTGCAAAGTTTGAAATAAAAAGCATGAATGCACTAGAATTATAACTGCTTTAGTCTCAGTTTCCTAAGATTTGTATAGTTACATCTGACTTTACGCAGACATCAGAACCAAAATTAAATGGTGCAGGCAGAGTGTTCTAAAGACTTTAAACTGACATAGCAATATAAGTTGTTTTTTATTCAAAAAGGATCCAAAATTTTCTATCTTATTACAACTGAATTAGTCACATCAAAAACAATAGGTGATTAACTTTCTCTGTGGATGTGTTTCATTTCTCTAACCAGATAGTAACTTTTCATAGCTTTCTTTGACATATAAAATTGTCCGGTAAAGTTGTCAGTTAGCAAAGGGAAGACATCAGCCCTTATAAAACAGCAGTAAGTAAATACTGTAATCATCATCATTAACATTTTTTTACTTAAAACAAAATTGGTATATAATCACACGCAGTGGTCTGTTTCACCTCAGCAGAATGGACTAAAATATGATGCACATAGGTATTCACATAATTTGGGAGAAAATATTTAAAAGGTAAGAGAATAAAATTATTGGATAGCCATTTCATACAAAATGGAAAAATAAGTCATTTTTTTTGTGGTAATCAATTTTAAAATAATAAAATGCTTATTCTTTATCATAAAAGGTAAAAAGTTCTTACAGAAAATTAATTCTTTCTGCAAGTTTTAAAAATTATATATATCATAAAAAAGCATTGAGTTGCAGCCCAGTTTGCATATAACTCAGTGACAGAAGAGATTTACACTACTTAAAGACTATTAATCATAGTTAAGCACATTCATCTTACTTCTTTCCAGCTAACCAGCATAATGATCAGGATTATTATTTCTAATTAGAGGAAGTAATAGATCATGTATAACCTTAGGATGAGTCTCATTAATTAACCCCAGTCCTAGGGGACTTCAAATAGAGGTGGTTAGGTACTCCGTCTTTGTCATCACTCATACCATAGGTTTACACTTAATACATATGATCAAATGTCATTGAAACTACAATTCCTTAACGTGCAATAGATGTGAAAATACAGATGATTATCCACATGTGAACAAATAAGTAAAATAACAGAACTGTTGTTTAAACTGTATTAAGCCGACGTTACTGTGTCCCTAATTATTCTTTGAAAAAAGTTTCCAAGCATAAGTATCACTTGCAAACCAAAAAGTCTAGTTTGTAATACTCTTAGCAAAAGATAAACAGGGGAACTTTTATACTGAAAGATCTAAAATAGAACTAGTGTTTTCCCCACCACAACTGCTTTTCTCTATCCCTACTGTCTTTATTATTTGTAATATCTCATCCTTATGGTTCCCAATACTGTAAACATACATATATGTACTATACAGAAATGTATAGAGTGTGTATAAAATTAACTCCTTTTCTTTGATGATATGTGTGTGTATGCCCACTTGGAGTCCTCAGGCCTGTTGATTCTTATAATCAGCTCTTCACTGTCATTTTAACTCCCTCTCTAAGTCCAGAATTACTATTCTACACTTTGAGTATACAACAACCTTTAAAATGAGTCCATGTCTCCATCCATATAATGTGCTAGGTTATAAATGGAATGAAAAAAATGGAACTGAATAAGATAAGCTGTGTCAGGGCTGAGAGTTGGAGTTGTCTATAATTTTAAGTCAGATAGTGGGATTAGGCCTCATTAAGAAGTGAAGAGTAGGGACATCTCCAAGAACTTTGGCCCATGAAACTGAAATGATAAAGTTGCCATTGACTGAGATGGAAAAGGATCTGGATGAAGAAAGTTTGGAACGAAATTTCTGATGCTGTTAGATACCCAAATGGAAATGTCGAGCAGGCAGACAGATATGTGAATCTAGAATTCAGGGGCGAGGACGGATATGAATTTGGGAGTGAAAGGCGTATTGATGGCACTAAGGGAGAGCATATCTGTAGAAAGGAATGGTTGAACTGGGATCCCAAACCAGTCTGACCCTAAAGTCCTATTCTTCAGTGTTTATATGATTGAAACTGCCCCTTTATGTGAGTAAATACAATCTCACGTGATTAGCTCTATTCTTTATAGAGGAGAATCCATTCTGTTTGCTCTTGCAGTGTCCTTCACACCTAATTTATAACCATTCTGCAAGATTTCAAGTACCACACATGCTGTAAAATATTCCTGAACACTTTCTCCCACCATCAGTATTTTCTTTGTTATACTGTATTACCCTATCCTGATGTGTTTTTTTTTGTTTGTTTTTTTTGCGGTACGCAGGCCTCTCACTGTTGTGGCCTCTCCCATTGCGGAGCACAGGCTCTGGACGCACAGGTTCAGCGGCCATGGCTCACTGGCCTAGCCGCTCCGTGGCATGTGGGATCTTCCCGGACCGGGGCACGAACCCGTGTCCCCTGCATTGGCAGGCGGACTCTCAACCACTGCGCCACCAGGGAATCCCCCCGATGTTTTTTTAAATAACTGTTTTGAGAAGCCCAGGACTCTGTAGAGATGCCTCAAGCACAAGAGTGGGGTGATGGGAAGCTGAGAACAGGTTCAGGGTTCTTTCACACTTCAGACATAGTAATTTGCTTTTCATCTGTTTTATATACTGTTCCACTTGAAATTACTTCAAGTGCTATAAAAATATTTACTTCCAAGATCAAATAGTTTTAGGCTAACAGAATTTTTAAAAGACTTGTATTTTTGTCTAACTGCTTCCCATCCCACTAAAGTCTATAACAAAATGCATATGACATTTTAGGATTGCAGTACATCACTTTCCAAAATAAATGAGTTTTATATCTTATTTCAGAATTATTGTATGAAAGTAAAAAACCAAAATTTGTCCTGTTAAAGACTATATTAGATACAGTTCAAAAGAGAATTAGTGAACTTGAATATAAAATTGATACATTAGTGCTATCTAATCCTTAGATCCCATTCAAGTTTCAACAATTGTCTCAATAATGGCTTTTATAACAAAAGCAGCTAGTCCAGAATCGTGTTAAGTTCTCTATTTTGGTGGTCGTGCTATGTTTACATAAGAGAATGTCCTCATATGTGGGCAATCCTAAAACTCAGGGTTCTTTTACTAAGGATGAAGAGGAATACGAGAATTAAGTGACAAATTGCAGTCTCTGTCACTAAGATGCTGCTTCTTATTTCAGGACTATTAGTGAACACAGAAGTTGTTTATTTTTAACTTGTAGATTTGAAAATGGCCATGCAGTACTGTAGGTCTTTGACTCTCAAATCTAAAACACGCTGCCTTTGGTCTCCTGGCACCTAAATTTACTCTGCTACATTGACCTTCTTTTTATAGTACCAAAGTTTAGCAGAATTTAAAAGCTTTTTGAATGAGCATTGAAAAAGATGCCGATTTGCCTGAAACCTTGACATTTCTTGTATAACTACCACCATTAAATGATCCCCTAAAACCAGAGTTTTAGTGGGTTTGATATTGAATCACATACTACTCCTTAAATGGAGATTACATTAGGTCAGGTGTTTTAATCTGTTAGAATCATTGTCAAAGGGGTATTCCATTGTCCCTGATAACTTACAAATAAATATCTAAAGTTTCCAATTTTTAATTTTTATACAGTCTTATTTTACAAGCATAATTTATGTTAAGGGGATATGTGAGGAAAAGTTGGCTAATTTGATTTTATTATTTCCTGTACTTCCGTTTTGGGTTCTTGACTTTTATCACTTGTAGAGTATCATCGTTATCCTAAATTCTTTATCTAGATTCTATCCTATTTTTCTAATCCATTTGATCTAATTATCCACCTACTCACCCCTATAGGTTTTTATATTTTTATATTTTTATATTTTCAGATCCTCTACAGACTATAATATAGTTTAGTGGGATCTTTATTTGTTTGTAATAGTGTTTCCTCAGAACACAATTTTCTGTAGCGTGGTGCTGTCCTTTATTTGATAAGTCATAATTATGCCTTTAAACACTTCAATTAATAAATATTTCTGAAAGTTATTCCAAAATATATTTTCAAATGAATATGGAAATTTGCCCAAATGAACTTAATGTAATCTCATGTAATGGTAAGCTGAATATTGAATTTTGGGACGATCATCCTAATTAGTATTTGGATTCAGATGTTATGTTTTGCTAAAATATTTTATTTACCTTGAGAATCTCCCCTCTCTTTAAAAATAAGGAATAACAATTCAAATTAAACGCAAAAATCAACTAAAATCCACATTTGTTAGTCTGACTTTTTGCATGTGAAAACTTTAGGAGTCTATCTGATTTTGTAATAGAATGAGAAGTAAAGGAAACTGAATACTAGTAGCCAGAGGTGTGTTTTGGTGTTTCTTTTAATGGGGGGAGGGGGAAGTCACATTGCAAGTTTATAGCACAGTGTCTTAAGCTAGTAGGTACTTTCTGTCCAGTAGCTGATTGAGCACATGGAGTTCAAGGGTGAAGAGCTGAGGAGTTACTACAGATCCAGCTTGTCCATCTCATCTCCCAACTGAATGAGAGACAAATCAGGAAAAAAACCCATGTGTCCTCTTTACAAGAGGAAGTAAAACAGAGTCAGAAAGAATAGATTGTAATGGGAACAAGTTGGGTAAGAGTATAAGAATTGAGAATATTTTACTCAACCTTCTCATATAGTGTGAAGATTTCAACAATTTCCCAGTGCCTATACTCATTAGAAAAATAGCATTTCACAAGAATTGGAGGAAAATATGTTGGTAGGGTATTTTAACTTATATTGTTTAAACAAAAGGAAGAACCTGATGTGGTAAAACGGTTGTTTTTAGTCTTCTCATTAAATATTTCAGGTACTTTCTAAGGGAAAAATACTAGAGCAATGAAGGACACTTTGACTCTACTTTCAAAAAGTAAATTGATATAAAACTTTTCAACTTAATATTTAGAGGACTGCATTGGTTGCATATTTTTGTTATTAAAATATTGTTTTATCAAACTATGTTTAGATGGGAGTTACATAGGTATACACTGAATAGGAATACTCTTATTTAAAACAGCTTACTTCTTAACATTGAATTCAAGTAAAATACAAGTGTTCTCCTTTGCCACTCTATCAAAAACAATTTCTGCCCCCAACGGATGAAGTGCTAGCACCTTACCTGCTTTATTTCTGGTGATACTTTTCACTACAAAATGTATATTTATTTGTTTGTTTCTCTTTTTTAAAACTATTTATTTATTTATTTATTTTGGCTGCGTCGGGTTTTAGTTGCAGCATGTGGGATCTTTGCTGTGGCACGTGGGGTCTTTCCCTGCAGCACGGGCTTCTCTCTAGTTGTGGCGCATGGGCTTCCCCGCAGCGTGTGGGATCATAGTTCCCTGACCAGGGATTGAACCTGTGTTCCCTGCATTGGAAGGTGGATTCTTAACCACTGGACTACTAGGAAAGTCCCTATTTGTTTGTTTCTTGTCTGTTTCTCCACCAGAATATAAGCTCCACTAAGACAGGTACTTTTTTTTGGTTAAAAGGAGAATGTATAGTGATGAAAGCAGTGCATGGCATATAGGGACACAGTCAATTTAATGGATTCCTGTTTAGCAAATAGACTGGATTAACTGGCATCTCTTCTCAAGCAGGAAAAGAAAGCATGGAGGAAACATCGTATAGATGGGGACTCTGACTGAAAGTGGCCTCAAACCATCTTATTTAGATTCTAGTTCACAAGTGGTTGGGAAGACGGATTCCAAATGTGCTATAAAGCTCTAAAGTAGGGATTGTCTATAAGAGTAGGGCTCACTTATACTTTGATCCCTTTCTTTTCTAATCTTTTTTACCACCATAATCCGCTCTATTCTGGATGGTTTACTCACGATCCCACGAATTGTACCTATTGTTTTCATCTCCTAGCTATTGAGAGGTTATTTCCTTTTCATAGCTGCCTTCCCCTCTGCCCTATTCCTAGCTAGAAAAATCACCTCTTAGTGGAGTGGGTATTTATTTTGATATATATGGAGGCAAAGCACAGGATTTAATTATGTTGCTAATTAGATCTATCTGTTATCTATCTATCCTCTATCCACATTACAGAACAAAAGAACCATATTCTTGAATTTGCTAATTGGCATTTCACGACTTAGAAATAACGGGGGGGTTCTCTTTATATATAATATAAATAATTTGTCCACATATTCAACTTTTCTTCTAGATCACTCCTGTTCCTGGTACTCATCCACTTTTAGTTTTTGTGAACCCCAAAAGTGGTGGGAAGCAAGGAGAACGGTATGTTTTTAAAAATCACATTTATTTACTATGTTATATATCTGTAAAAAGATAAACTAAATTTATAGTATAAAAACATTTAAAAATATTATACCTCATGGTTCACTAATTTTAATGTGAAATAAGTGTTGCTATCATCTCTATATAACAATGTATATTGGTATGATCTCTCCTTGTTTTTACAGTTGAAATTTTAATATAATAATGGCCTTTTGTAGATATTTTTATTATCATATCTCAGGTGTCTGAATTCTCTCTACCCTGCCTATCACCCCTAGCCATTAACAAGGAGCATTGCATACAACATGACTCCATAAATACTGTTGAATGAAAATTGGTTCTCTAAATGATCAACAAGGTGACTTCAGGTAAATGATTGCCCAGTAGTTAGAAACAGAATTTATATCCAGCTTCTAGACAAAATATATTATAATGATTTTCTGCATGTCCATTTGGAGAACATGATGCCATATATCTTGGAGAAGCACAGTATATTTAATCAGAATAACAATGAGCTGCATTACCAGGTATCTCAGTATTCATGTGGACAACAAAAAATTTTCCTTTTTGTAAAATTAATGATTAAATCATAATATTTAATAAAAATCTGAAAATCACCACATTGAAGAGTAAATCTTATGTCCTTCTAAGAAGGAGTGTCAGAAACAGAAATGCAGTTGTACCTTTCTTAATAATTTCTAGAACTCTTTACTAATTCCAGCCAAAAAATGAACAATCAGATAAAAGCACTCACACAGACGCTATGATAATAAAATAGAAATTTACATTGTGGTTTCACCAAATAATGAAATTGAAATGTTTCCATGAATAAAGGAATTTTGAAAAGTAATTTCCTTTCTTACCATTTAACTTTCCAGCTTCATTTCAATTAAATGAAGAATGGTCATTTTCTATTCAACAAAATATTATTTCTGCTTAAAAAGTTTTCCCTTTTATCACTGTATAGTTATACTTTTAACTCTGCTAAACAAGACAAGTTATTTTAAATAACTAGTGACTTAATAATATAAAATATTTACAATGCTTTATTAAAGAGAATAGTTGCCTCACTTTTAGGTATATAAATGAATAATGATGCTAAAATTATTTTCTCCTTTCCTACTCACAGTTTATTAGTTGTATATATTATGGATATCTTGAAAAAGAAGTAAACGCTTCACAAAGCATTAGATGAGACTTAAATTCATGTTGGAAATTAGAAACAAATGAAGTATCAAGTGAAAAAATATATATTTCGAATGGAAACATTCCCCTCAAATTAAGATGACATTAATAATGTAGAATGACCCTTAGTTGAATATCTGCCTCCCTCTTCTCCCAGTACATAAAAATAATTTTCTTTAAATTAAAAAATATATATCTTGGGCTTCCCTGGTGGCGCAGTGGTTGAGAGTCCACCTGCCGATGCAGGGGATACGGGTTCGCGCCCCGGTCTGGGAGGATCCCACATGCCGCGGAGCAGCTGCGCCCGTGAGTCATGGCCGCTGAGCCTGCGCGTCCGGAGCCTGTGCTCCGCAACGGGAGAGGCCGCAACAGCGAGAGGCCCGCGTACCGCAGAAAAAAAAAAACAAAAAAACAAAAACAAAAAAAAAAAATATATATATCTACAGATAGATACACTGAAGTCATCAGTAAATTAAATTTAATGGGGGAGAGGGAGGATATTTGAGTGCTCCTATATGCACACCCACTTATGCTTTGTCCTTTATACACCTACAGGGATCATTCAAAGTCAAAAGAATTATAGATATGTTTAAAGGAGATCTATTATTAATGCAGTCATAAATTCTCCTGAATGCGTAAGAAGCATCTTTCACAAATAACGGAATTCTATTCAGGGTTTTCCTTTCAAAATATGTAGGTTTTCTTCTTCGATGTATTACATAAGCAGAAAAAGGTAACAATTATATATTCACACATAGTTTCCCATACCAGTCAACAGGTGTGAAAATGTTCACACATCATTCAGACAGCAACACTTGAGGGAATCCAGTCTCTACTAGGAACTGGGGATGAGACAGAAGACACGGTCATACAGGGAGGCAGACACGTAAACAGATTTACTACAGTAACCCCAAGGCAAAAGCTAAGCTAGGAATGTTTAAAATAAAAGTGCTATGGAAGTTCAGAGGAAGAAATGATTGTCTCTGAAGACTCAGAAGTCTAGCTTTTGAGTTGGTTCTGATATAAGTAGGTGTTTGCCAGGTGAAGGAAGAAAAAAGACAGATGTGTGGAAAGAGGTGTGGTGTTTTGGTAGGGAACCAAGAGATATTCAGCAAGGTTGAAGTTTAAGAGGAAGGAGGAGAAAGACGAGACATAAACTATTTTAAATATAATAAAATATTTAATAAGTAACTTGCGGGCTTCCCTGGTGGCGCAGTGGTTGAGAGTCCGCCTGCCAATGCAGGGGACACGGGTTCGTGCCCCTGTCCGGGAAGATCTCACATGCTGCAGAGCGGCCGGGCCCGTGAGCCACGGCCGCTGAGCCTGCGCGTCCGGAGCCTGTGCTCCACAACGGGAGAGGCCACAACAGTGAGAGGCCCACATACTGCAAAAAAAAAAAAAAAGTAACTTGCCACTGACAGGAACTTTTCATCATGGAAACAACATGACTGTACTTAAATAGAAGTACAGAAGAAGGCTGGATAGGCAAGACTTTTACAAAGCTGGTGAGAGAACTTGTAAGGCAGTGAGAGTAACCAGGTAGGATAGACATTACTCAGAAGGTGCAGGATTGTCCTTGATTTTGGGTGCTGGGGAAAAGGGGGTACTGAGAATGACTCGAAGATCATTCTTGAGATGCTAGGTGATATCATTATTCAAGATCTAGAATGTGAGGGTATTGCACAAGGACGTGGGAGGAGATAAGTAGATATTTGGAGAGTTTCAGTACACATAATATGAATATGTTAAGATATATAGTAATATTTTCACATGTATATATAAAAACATTTTAAAAACCAAGTATATTCCTTCACTTTTAATATTTTGTCTCAGAATTCTGATATGGGATGTGTGTGTACTTAGAAACATTTCTGTTGCATTTGTTATGCAAAGATTGAGTTCTTTCAGAAAAAAATGAATTATCTAATATGTGCCTGTAGAAATCGTTTAGCAGTTTTGTGATCTAGCTCATCAAGATGATTGTTCATGTGAAATAATTAAGCAGCTAAAGTCACAGTCTTTACTTTCATGCATACAGTGTCCAATCCCATTTTACATATGGGATAAGTAACTTTCATCTCTGTTAGATTGGCCCAATAATCTGTAAATTTCCCAAGGATCTATTAAGAGAAGATATTTAACTAATTGTATACTGATATTTTAAAATATTACTTTGAACTCTTATTAGCTAAATAACATTCAAAAGCAGGATAAAGAGTATTCTAAATGCATGTGCATGTTTAGGATAAAAATATCACTAAATTTTATTTTTTCCTTCCATATTTTCATCTTTATAGAATTTACAGAAAATTCCAATATCTGCTAAATCCTCGTCAGGTTTACAGTCTTGCTGGAAATGGACCAATGCCAGGGTAAGCCTGTATATATTATTACCATTAATTCATTTAACACTAATTAATTAAATAAGCAGCCAGACAAACCTAGAAGTAATTTTATTCAAATACAGCAGCCAGATTAGTATACAAAACAGCGTTGAATATCAACTACATAAGAGAAACTAACGCAGGTGCTGTTTTTCATAACGGCCTGTTTCAATAAGATTTTCCTCCTTTCTAAATATTGTGAAGTAATTCTCATACTGCTAGTAGTAATGTTACTAAGAATAATCACACCACAGGCTTACACATACATTAGCTGGGTCCTTAAATTACTAAACCATCTATGTGTTAGGAGAACTGCTCTTCTTCCCTTTATTAAATATAGGACATAGATCTACTACAGAATAAAAAAAACTTTTTTTTAATTCTTCTCGTTAACAAAGAATGGAAATCATAATATGATTTTTTCACTTACTACTTACAAACTCTAATACATATCACTCTTTTATAAGATACTTTATTAATAGGCAAGGTGTAGTGAAATACAATTATTTTTCAACAGATACCATATACTTTTGATATCACAAGTATGCACTGAAATAATTCATCATTAACTTGGCCTAGTTAACTAATTAATGTCATTTTCTTCCACTGATCTGATTTCTCTCTATCAACATGATAGTAAACATTAGACCAGATGAAGTAGACAAAAGCTCTATAAATAAACTTCTTTAAAAAAAACAAAATCGGTATGATTAAAATAAGTCTTCCATTGCCTGCTACCTGTTGTCCAGGGCTAGTTTCCAAATGCTGAGCCATGATGTGAGGAACTCCTTGCTGTAGAAGGCAGGCTCACCACAGGAATTTAGTTCAGAACACTGCTTTTGTCAAACTCCAGACTCCACCAGGTAGAGGATCAGGGTCAGATTATTGGCTAGGTGAGACACATGCTGGACGTTCCAGTCTAGTTAAAGACAAGGAAAAGTAAAGTCTTGATATTAACACAGAAGCTCAGTCAGGATGCCTCTTTTTCTTGTTCTTTAGTATTCTCTGAACTTCAGAGAAGTAGCTCTTCATCTGCAGGATTAAGGAATTTTGCATTAAGAAGTTTAGCTACTCCAAGACCTCTGTAGGTCCACCAGACCAAGTAAATCCAGGATTTGCTTGTATTTTATAGTTAAACTAAATACGTAACGAATCTGCTAATTATAAACCTTATCATTTAACCACCCTGTGTCGTCATGGTCTTTTCCGTGAAATGAAGGAATAGTACCTGCCTCATTGGCTAGTTATAAAATTAAGTTGGGTGTTACCCATGAAGCATATAAAAATGTGCTTACCACATAATATGTCCTCGATGACTGTTATTTGTTATCAATATCATTTATTAATTAATAATCAATAATATAATCACTTTGTAGCTCTATGTAAATTTATTGCAATAACCTTGATTTTAGCCTTGTTTTCTCATTTCATTTCATTTTTTTTCTACTCCACTTTAAATATCTATTACATGTTTCCTTTTACTCTTTAACTGTTAGCCATCCTATTATCTTCTCTAGTTTAATATACTGACAAATAAAAGTAATAAGTGTACTTGTACAATTCCACGCTACAATGAATATTATTTAGAAATTAAGTTAAGGGCCCCCCTTTAAGCACTACCACCTCTCAAGGATATTATTGTGAATTGTTTGTGCATATCCTCCAAGAACTTCTATAAATATAAAAACTACTCTATGTATAGAATGTATTCATATATATACAATGTATTCGTATATAGACACACACATATATGTGTTGCATAGATAAATGGATTTTTAAATATAACTTAGACTGTAGTTTTTTTATTGCTCTGCAACTTGCTTCCTTTTACTCAAAAGCATATGGTGGATATTGTTTGAGTTCAGTAGATATTGATCAGTTTAAATGTTTTTAAGAACTGCACAGTATTCCATAGTTTTGTTAACTATTCTGTTATTGGGAAATATTTATATTGCCTGCACTTTTAAATAATTGGCATAATTTAAGTTAATGTCTATCAATTTATCTGTTTTTAGAAGCATATTCAAATATTTTCAGTTTTACTTCTCAGGTTCTGCCAAATTACTATACAAAAAGTTTATATCAAATTATAATCCCAGCAGCAATATATAATGTCTTATTTCCCACGCCCTACTTTAAATTGGCTATCTTCAGTAATTTTTATTATTGTTAAATATACTAGGTGAAAATATATCCTTATCATTTTTATTTGCATGGCTAATCAATTATAAAGTTGAATATGGCATTAGTTAGATTGACTTTTCTATAAACAACAGATATATAATCTGGCTTATGATCCAAAATAGAGTTTACTGGAAAATTATGAAGTAGCTCATATAATTAATGGAAAAATGAAGAACTATGTTTCAGAAAGGATAGGAATCAGGACAATTTGAGGAAATTATGACTAAAAAGACAGAGTCCGTAGGAGTCACTGCTAAGAGAAATTGATTCCAATTGTTTCTGGTATTCTTGCTTTTATATTCAAAATTTATATCCCCAGGAGAAGCATATTTATTAGCCTCTCTTGTTTCCCATGCCACAGCCTGGGCTACTTTGGGATGGAGCATCTTGACTAACAGTCCTGTCAAGACTATTATCTAAATTGTTTGTCTCCTCAAAGCCAAATGAGGATGCTATACAACCTGAGGATGAAAGATGAATTCTCGGTGGGAATAAACAATAGGTGTTCACCACGGTCCAACCATTGAGTTATCCAATATCTCTTCTTTTCTGAACATAAAAGTTGAAAAAAATATACCATTCAACATATTGCTACTGCTAAATATGTAGTCAAAAATACAGATCCTCCTAAAATGTAGACGACCCCAAGTCTCGTATTGTTACTATATCCAGCTTCAAGTCCTGGTTCTCTAAAACATCTCTGGGGATGACTACTTTCTCCTTTCCCTTCATCCATTTGGTCTCAATATACAGAAATGTAATGAGAAAATTACATATTTAACTCCAAATATGAATTTCGTTAAATGATATTCTTAATAATACAAAGAATAAAACACATGTAAAGTCTATAGTCCTGGTTTTACTACTGATTGAAAACTGTAGCTGAAACATAAAACATTTCTCAGCTTCTTGGAAATGTTTCCCCAGTGTAGTGACTCAAATATTTTTACCTGATAGGTCTGAGATTTTGGTAGTACTGCTTGTATAGGGCTGAATTTGTTTCTCGTGTGCCTTGAATGACAGGCATGGTAGTACCTGACGGTATTAGTACTGTTTATCAAATATTTCCAGGTCTTCTGCCAGGCACTTGGTCTTGATTTCAGTCCTTTCACCTTAGGCATTACGAGTGGCTATATGGCTTTCTCTTACAATAAACTGTGAGCAGAAAGTAAATTTTCCACTCTTTCTTTTCCTCTACCACAGTGACCAGCAGTATTCAATATTGGCCTGTTGGTTAGCTTGGATGCCAGAGTGAAAACCATGCGAGAGAGCCCCTACCCCCAGCCCCGCTTACCCCACATCCCTGTAGAATGGATGATAAAGAAGCCTCTGTGAGATTATGCCATGAAGATTTGGGGTTGTTTGTGACTGTATGTAACCTAGCCCTTACAACTAAACCAATGATCGGAGTAGAGGTCCTATTAGTACTCCCTTTTCCCATTATATAGCAGCAAACCTAATTTCTCCTTGGGAATCAGAGTCAGTTATACCAGTTAACACCCTATCTGTCTTTTTGCCTGTTAGTCTAGTGGTACGAGGAGCCTCAAAATGCCCAAGTGTTAGCTTCAATTCAATGAAAATTTTACTGTCTCATATGCTACCATTCCTCTTTGGTGTTAAAACATCTCAACCATAAGAGTTCAAAACCAAGGGAATGTGAAGCAAAATATTTGAAAGTGAATGTATTAGTCAGTGTTCTTTAGTAAAACAGACCAATAGTACATATGTATAGAGAGAAATTTATTATAAGGAATTGGCTCACATGCTAATTGAGGTTGACAAATCCAAATCTGTAATTTGATCTTCCAGTTTGAGTCCAAAGGCTGGCAAGCTGCTGTAGAACTTGGAAGAATCAACATCCCAGTTCAAAGGTGATCAGGCTGGAGAATTTTCTCTTTCTTGGGTTAGGGTCTGCCTTTTGTTCTATCAGGCCTTCAGCTGATTAGATGGGGGTCACCCATTAGTGAGGGCAGTCTGCTTTATGAAGTCTACTGATTTAAATGTTAAATCTCATCTAAAAATACCCTCGCAGAAGCACTCAAAATAATGCTTGATCAACTTTCTGGGCATCCGTGGCCCAGCCAATTTGGCACATAAATTTAAGATTCACAGTGAGGATTAAGTGTAATTGTAAGTTTCCTCACCAAGCTTTACATTTAGGTTCCAGAACCGTGTTTTCTGAATTGGGTAAAGCAGCATCGTGTAGTTCAGAGCACATGATATAGCTGTTTGATCATACACCATTTAAGTACCCCCGCTGATTCAGAGTCTTTAGTAGGTCATTTCAGTGTTCTATGGACAACTGTTTCTCCCTGATAAAACATATAAGAAGGCCTTTATGTCACAGGGGCATCAGTCCACTGTCTTTCTTCCTTCTCTGTGAATGGTATTCCTTGAAAGGAGACAGCAATATGTGAGACACTGTGATAGTGGTTAAGGCATTCAGTAAGTCATTTGCTATGACCATTGACACAGGCATAATGGGAAAGAAAAGTAAATCCAATTGCTAGAACAAATGTCTAGTTAGTGAGGACAAATGGCTGCAGTTGCATTATGGAAAGGGTCCAGGGATTTTAGGCTACCCTTAAGTAGCTGGCTTAGGTTCCCTTGAGGTATAGCAACATATTGGAATTCACTAATTGGTTCATTTGATGACAGTTGAGTACTCCAGAGTCAGTACCTACTCTTCTTGTTGAAGATAAATTCATGTTGTTTATCCCTTCCAAAGCTTCCAACCCTACCAACATGAACATGAGTGTTTTGAACACTCACTGGGAGTGACTAAGAAAACTTGCTAACTGGCATTCCTTTGGAGCAATTATACTCCCAATTATGGGTCCATTCTGAGAAATTCACTCATATAAATTTTGCTTCCATCACTAATTCTCCATTCTTATCCTTTCCGAGTCCTTAATAGTGTAAGAAATATTTGTTAGTCAGTACTATTGAATTGGTATGTTTCCTAAACTCTAAATATCTCTCTGTCCAGAAAAGGTAAACAGGACATTTTATTGTTTGAGATACTGCCCAGAGGTCAATTGGCATTCTTTTCTGTCCTCAAATTATTCCCAGTTTATTTGTACTGCCATAGCAGCCTACCACCAGCTACTTCTGATATATCATGGAGAGGCACTGGTAAATCTGTTTTTTTATCCTTAAACTGTGAGAATGGAGAACTCCCTATGAGGGCATAGGTATGGGTTGAAGGAGGTGTTGGGAGTATAGCCCGATTCAGAATATCTGAGTGGTGGGCCTAGGCACTTCAATTTCTTAAAAGCTCCCCAGCTGATTATGTGGAGACAGCATGGAAAACCACCGATTTAGTAGATTAATTACTATATAATAGGTATTATAGGCCATATTGAGATGCTACAATTAGAGTAACTTCCCCATTAAATTTATAATAATTACTTTAAATTCTTAGACAAGCATTAGTTTTTTGCACCAGCAACCTATCGTGATCTTTGTGTTTCACATTTTTCAAATTTAGAAAAGAAGTGTCTCATAGGCCTAGGTTTAGCCATGTGCCTACCGCATTGTTTGGGTCAATGCAGTTGGTTACCTTGTTTGATAGACGTACCAAAACTGTATTCAGCAACATGTT
Source organism: Phocoena sinus (assembly GCF_008692025.1). Lineage (NCBI taxonomy): Eukaryota > Metazoa > Chordata > Mammalia > Artiodactyla > Phocoenidae > Phocoena > Phocoena sinus. Next base: position 68,080,249 of record NC_045771.1, on the reverse strand, counting down.
TCCCCACAGTCAAATAAGGCAAAACCAACAGATGCTCCAAACAAGCATTTTGTCTTATATGTACTAAACTTTTGATTTCTTATGTAAAGCGTATGCTCTTTTTTTCTTTTTTGTAACATCTTTATTGGAGTATAATTGCTTTACAATGGTGTGTTAGTTTCTGCTTTATAACAAAGTGAATCAGCTATATATATACATATATCCCCATATCTCTTCCCTCTTGCATCTCCCTCCCTTCCACCCTCCCTATCCCACCCCTCTAGGGGGTCACAAAGCACCGAGCTGATCTCCCTGAGCTGATCTCCCTGTGCTATGCGGCTGTTTCCCACTAGCTATCAGTTTTACACGTGTGCTCTTTTATTTGCCTATTTTCCTTTTGATTTGTCTTTTTTGTGTTCATTTTTAAATCTTAGTGTATAACTATTATCATCATTTTATATATGTTGCAAGTGTTTTCTTCTCATTTGTTCTGTGTGCTTTCAGTTTATATATTTTGTTCTTTTTCTTGTCCATATAAATATATAAAATTTTCATTGCTAATTCCACACTGAATGATTTCTCAACTTTATATTTTAGAAAAACCTTTTCTCAAGCCAAAATTACTGAAATATTTTTGTATCTTTTATTAATTTTTCATTTTGTTTTCAATTTCTAACCTTTAATCTTTAAAGATTACATTTTTCTTAGAGATGCGTTGACAGACTAGGATGAGGTAGGCATGGAACATTTTTTTCCTTCAGATTGAAATCTAGCTGTCCCAACGAAAGCTGTTCATTTGTCCACTGTTTCACCACTGATTTGACATACTTTATATATGGTGAAATAATATATATGTTAGACTGTTGCTGCCCTTTCCTTTGCTTCATGGATCTATTTGTTGAGTCTCACTGGAGACTGTTTTATATAATGTAACTCCCTAATTATTCTCTCAAAATTTAATGATATTTACTCTCTTCAATGTGTTGTTATTGTCTTGAGTTTTTAAAGTATGAGTTTGAATGCAATTGTATTCAACTTCTACTTTCATCTCGATAACTATGAGAATGCCCTGTTTTATATCTGATGCCAGTGCCCAGGCTGCATGCCCAGTGGTAGACGTGAACTTCTGTTAGAGAGCTGTTCCTCAGTTGTCATCCAGGAGGCAAACCCCCCAGGTAGCTCCTCTGAAATGGGACCCTGGCCAGGCTATGCTGTAATCCTTCACTTAATCCCATAGCTGACCTCACATGTCGTAACTCTTCCCACCCCTGTTTCTAGCTGTGCCATCCCTGATCCTGGGTCAGCCATGGGCGCAGAGGGTGCCTCTTGCAGCAGTTCCCTTTCAATGTATTGCTTTCTAAGTTCTATTCTGTAAGGTCTCTTTACTACTCTAATTTGTGATTTAATTTCATTTCTATTCCTGGTTTATTACTTTTCCAATGGTACTGTAGATACACTTTTTAAAAAAAATTTATCTGCCACCCTGAGCCTGCAGTTATTCATTCTTTTAATTTCCTTTTTTTCCCCATTATTCCTCTTCACCATACCAGATTTTTAGATCTTTTTGTATGCCTCTCTTCTCTCGTCCTATCTTTATTCTTCTTTCCTGACATTTTGTTTAGATGCTTTTCTTGATGTATCGAAACTCTGCTAATCCCTAGTGTAAATTATCTAGTAAATACCAAAACTCTCTGGTCACTTCCCTTTTTATCTTTGTTTTCAAGATAGAAATACACGTTTATTTGTTTGTCTTTACTGTATCTCTTTACATAAATTCTCTCACTCTGATAATGACTACTTAAAGATATCTGAAACTAGAGTCTGTATCATGTAAGTTGTTTCTTCTTGATGAAGCATTTTATAATTGAATGAATGGTTTTGAGGTATAAATTAGTTGCAAAAATGAAATATAAAACATATCACTCATTGGTCTTCACAGAATGAGATTTTTTTCCTTCGCAACATTAAAATAAATATGCACATCTCTAGCTGTTATACCAACTGCATATGCTAATGTGACTTATGAAAAGTTAATATCAAGTTTTTTGTATACTCGTGATGTTGGTTGTTTCCTTCTGACTATCAGCTTCATGAAAGTACAGATGGCTTTTTCTCATATCATCCCTAAAATGTTTAAGTAAAAAATAACAAGTATTTATTGAATTGAAAAAATATATAAGATAAATATTTTTTAATTATTTTCCAGATTGTTCAGCATAGTGAACAGTCACAACAATGAATTGTTTGTGAAATAGATGCTTTAAAAAAAACTTTGGTTTCACCTACCTGAACTAAATGTAAAACATATATAATTTAAAAAATAAAATTTAACAGTCAACATACAGATTCACATATTCCAAGTATCACACATATTTCCATAGTAAAGCCTTGGAATACGTTCTCCTGTTAAAATAAATTTGTAATTTCGAAAACACATAACACATTCCACAGATTTCATTACTTTCTTAATTTAAAATATCATTTTATATAACAAAGTTTCTACCATATTTTACTTAAATAAAAACCCTCTTGAATCAGAACTATGACATATTACATATGTCTCTTGTTATGAAATCTTGTTGTGTCAGAGAGCTGAACAAAATCCTCAAAATGCTAAGAAAATGTTCATCAAAATTCAATCCAGCTCTACTGCAAATTTCCAGGAAAAAAAATCGTTGCTTTACTAATGTAAAAACAAGGCACTCGATTGACCCTTTCAGTCCTAATGATTAATCATAAAATATGATGCATATGATTTTGCAATCCCCCTCAATTAGATGTGTGAGCATAATTTTGTCTCTGCCTTGATCAATGGAGTGACTGAGTTTGAGAAGTGATATATGTGTCTGTATTAAAGGTCAACATGTTAAATACAAGTAACAAAATGTAACATGCTTCTACAGTTAATAGTCCTATAACTTCTAGCCTCGTGAAAGAATTTTGGGCATTACAAGTCTATAGTCACTTTCCACAAACATCAACAAATCGATTATTACTTTAAAGATGTTGAAAACTCTGAACTTTTGTTACTCATTTCACAGAGAAAAGAACAACTCAATAACAGACTATAGATCCATGTGTTATTGTTTAGAGGTGATTTTTTATCCAAATTCCTTGAACACTCTAGAAAAATAACATTTTCTCCTAAGTTGGCTGTTGGAAATAACCAAGGCATTTGTGTGTATCCTTCTACCTGTTTCTTATTTTATTCTACAAAAGCCAAGTTTCTAATAAGTATCATAAACTATTTTATTTGACTATCCTCAGTTTGCTATTATTATCTAAGCCTGTCCAGCAAGCTCCCTGGCACAACTTTATCGTCAGCTCCAGGGAGTCAAATAACAGCATCTTACTAATGAGTGAAAATAAGAAAACTCATAGCAGATGATTATCTCAGAATCCTTTATTAATGATAATGTAGTAATGTACTCCTATAATTTAATTAGAAATAATAACAGTGGACTATTGAATGTAGTCCACACTCAAACAGAATAATGATTCAACAACTAAGTAAAAGTGAAATGGTAGTTTAACAATAACAACAGCAATCTATATCTATATCTATATATATATATATATATAGTATTAGTAATATAAATTGATTCAGCATGTATTAATTCAATGGCTACCAGGTGTCAGGAAAAAGTCTTAGCACTGCCAATTCACTATGAACAAAAGAAACATCACTTCCTGCCCTCATGGTCTTAGTGGAGGAAGGCACACATTAAACTAATAAAATATACACATGTCAGCAGGGAAGGTAAACAGAGTGTACATTGGTAGTGAGTGTTCTGTGATGGTTATTTTAAATAGGCTGAGCAGGGAAAGACTCACTGAGTATATAGACATGAAGGAGATGAGGAAGCAAGCCATTTGGTCATCACATAGAATCACATTTAAAGCAGAGGGAGGAGCAAGACGAAAAGCACCAGGATGGGAGAATATTTGACACGATTGGGGAACATTAGCAGGAAGGCCAGCATGGCTGGAGCGGAATGGATAGAGATAGCATATTAGAATAGCACTGACGGGCCAAATCACATAGGGTCTTACAACTACTGTGACCATAATAATTAAGTTTACCCAGGACTCTTCTGGTTTATTCCTGGTGTCCCAGCATCCAACTCAATTTAGTATTAGCATAAGAATTTTGTATTTTTAGTTTAAGTATTATTATTAATGGATACATTATAATAAACTTGAGGGGTTTGAGAGCTAATTTGCACATTCCTGCTTCTGCTGTTATCCTCCAGTCAGATGTAAGACACATATATGTCCAGTGAACACAGTTCTCACTTTAACCTATAATCATTTCATCTAAAAAAGCAACAAAACTTTCTCTTCCCAATCCTTCCCGCATACAAGCAACAACTTCTTCTGAAATACAGTGTACAGAGTATTCAAAGACAAAAATAAATGTTCACTGAAAGCCCTTGTTGGCCAACTGGTAGACTTGTTATGCCAGTCCATTATGCTGTGGCCTGTGCCTCTCCTCTCCTTGTGAGATGCAAATGGGAACAAATATAGCAATCAGCCTCGTCAGTGGAGATGTAGGAAATCACAGGTTAGATGTACATGAAATATATGTGAGGAAGAGAAGATGAGCAGTCGTGCCAAGAACGTTTAATGAAGTTTGAATACTCTTCCTTGGTGTCTTACAAATTAAACATGTAGTTTATAAATATTGTGTTATATTATGCATTTTTATTTTGCAATAAAACTTTTCAGCAAATATATCTCAAAAATGAAAATGCATATTAAATGAAAAATTAAGTTCTGCATTTCTATGAATTTTTGTTTTAAAAAGTGTTGATGATGAATACATAACTTCTATGAAATATTTATCAATCTTTACTGTCAGCGATGGGAACTCTAGTGATAACACTGACCATGTGGAAATCATAAACACAAAAATGCTAAAGAAGCATCAGTATCTGCCTCAAATTAATAGCGAACTCTCTGCTTGAAGGCAGTCATTTAAGCTGCGGAAAATCCCTTTGTATAACACTCTTTTAAGCATGATTTTTCATTTAGATCAAATGTGAGTTTTAAATTAATGTGCATTTTCAATTTCAAGTTTTCTTATGTGTGTTGTAAGTAAAGTAATAGCTGTTAAGAATTTGGTCGACTAGCAAAAGAAGAACTTTAAAAAGATCAAGTAATGCCATTTTTACATTAGAGTGATCAGATGTTTTAAATAGAAAATTCATTTATTGCAATTATGATTTGAGTGCATGCAACTTGTGGACCCCCAATCAAGTTTTTGGAAGTTCATTTGGATGATGGTAAAACATTGGACATTACTGATCACGTTATCACAGACTCAGTTAAAAAGTTCAGCGCTTAAGATTCAATTATTTGTTCCTATGGTGATAATTGGAATACAGAGTTTGGTGGAGCACATCATCATGACAAAAATATGTGTTTTACTAATGTAAGGAACATACAGATAAAAATATATGCTTTGCATTGGTTTTGGTATGCACATAAATCATAATTGCTTTCAAAGACACTTTAATAGTCTGTGAATTACAATGAAGGCCTCGATTGTCAAGTTGTATGCACGTGCACATACACACATTCACAAATTATTCAGTCATTCTCTTATTGATCCTACAGGTGCTAAGGGACCTTTGGGGGAAAAAGAAGTAAGACTCAAGTCTTAGGTCACTGAAGTAATGAAGTCTTTAACATTTCTGTGGATAACACTATACTAATTAGACTTTTTCAAATTATACCCTGCTCTTCCGTTTAAAACTCTAAAACTCAAGAAGCATGAAAGTTTAAGGCAATTTGATATAGAGGCAATCAGCTTATAGAAATCTACAATTTGATCTCATCTTTTTATTTCTTCATAAATATGTTATTCAAAATGGTTCATAGGAAAAGCCAATAAATGGAAAATTTTTAAGTATATCAAGCTAATTAATTATTATGTTTTTATTCTAGATCATATGATGTCATATCTGTGAGCTATCTTAAATTTTCAGTTTGTTGTGATTTCTTATTTTAAATAACTATGTATATATTCATATATTACATTTATATATTTATATATAATTTATCTAAACCTAAATTTATATCCATTTTTTGCATATTTTTTCTTAAAGAGGGTTTCAGATTTTTCTAAACATCACATTCCACAAAACCGGTATTCATCCCTGATCCTAATTCATCAATCAGAGGCCATGGCAAGTAAATTATTCTAACTTATTTTCCTTACTCCTACGCTTATGAATACATTGATATTCATACCCATCCTGACTTCTTTCCCTCTCACTGGGTGAGGCGTCTCTCCTCCTAAATAGGGTTCATTCAACTTCTGTTCTGGATCCCTGTTCCTCTTGGTTCTTTGATACTTAATTTATTATTCCCACCCTCTTATTATTACATCTTGAGCTGTTCCTATTCTAATGGCTTTTTAGCTCAAGTATGTAATCCCTTTTTAACATATGACTACTCTGTATTAAAATGACTTGGATTAGTTTATGAAAACCTGTGCGATGATGAAAGTGTTATAATAATCACAAATTACAACAGGAATGGTTAAAGGATAGAGGTTCAAGACCAAAAGGAAAACAGAAAAACAATTCCCAGGTCATTGTGGAGTTGCAAAAACATGAGCAACATGTGAAATTGAGGATACTCTCATTTTTAATTTGAAAAATCTCTATGGAAATGTATAGCTACTTACCTTCTCAACTCTTTTGTCTCTTCACAACTACATTCTTAATAAAATGGGCTATTCTTTCACTTTTCCATCACCTCTTCAGTGCAGTTGGGGTTTTGACTTTACTCTCCACTGACATTGCCATTGTCACTGATAAATTGCTAAGTGTTAAGTCACGTAGTTTTAGCTGTTTTCACCTATCTTAAAAGTCTCATCTCCCTTGGATATTAGAAAATCAATGTCTCCTATCTCTGAGGTGCTGCTTATTATATATCTGGATACATTCTCCTTAGTCACTTCTTTTAATATCATTTTTTCTTAGAATTTCACACTCAGAACTTCATTCATTTCATGTATATATGCTTTCTTAATTTTATAATAATCATAGTGATTTGTTGGTTGTATGCTAGGGAATATGCAAAATACTATCACTTTAAGAGTTAAGCATTTTCTCCTTTTGCCAATAAGGAAACTCATGATCAGGGAGCTTAAGGTTTGCTCAAGGTTTTAGTCTCATAAAAGAGCAAATCCATGTCTGTTGTACTGCAACATGATCTTTTATTTTTTTTAATTTAAGTTATTGAAGAATAGTTGATTTACAATGTTGTGTTAGTTTCTGATATACAGCAAAGAGATTCAGGTGTATATATATATATATATATATATATATATATATATATATGTTTGCATTTGCTAATCCCAAACTCCCAATCAATGCCTCTCCCTCCCCCTTGGCAACCACAAGTCTGTTCTCTATGTCTGTGAGTCTGTTTCTGTTTCATAGGTAAGTTCATTTGCATTATAATTTAGATTCTACATATAAGTGATATCATATGGTATTCATCTTTCTCTTTCTGACTTACCTCATTTAGTATGAGAATCTGTAGGTGCATCCATGTTGCTGCAAATTGTATTATCTCATTCTTTTTTATGGTGGAGTAGTATTCCATTGTATATATGTACCACATCTTCTTTATCCATTCCTCCATCGATGCACCTTTAGGTTGTTTCCATGTCTTGGCTATTGTAAATAGTGCTGCTACAAACATAGGGGTGCATGTATCTTTTCAAATTATAGTTTTGTCCAGATATATGCCCAGGAGTGGGATTGCTGGATAATATGGCAATTCTATTTTTAATTTTTTGAGGTACTTGCATACTGTTTTCCACAGTGGCTGTACCACTTTACATTCCCACCAACAGTGTGGGAGGGTTCCATTTTCTCCACTCTCTCTCCAGCATTTTTTTTTTATATATTGGAGTGTAGTTTTTTTACAATGTTGTGTTAGTTTCAAATGTACAATAAAGTGCTTCAGTTATACATATTTTCAAATATACAACAAAGCGCTTCATTTATACATATACATATATCTATTCTTTTTCAGATTCTTTTACCATATAGGTTATTACAGAGTATTGAGTAGAGTTCCCTGTGCTATACAGTAGGTCCTTGTTGATTATCCATTTTATATATAGTAGTGTGTATATATTAATCTCAACCTCCTAATTTATCCATCCCCCCACACCTTTCCCCTTTAGTAACCATACGTTTGTTTTCTAAGTCTGTGAGTCTGTTTCTGTTTTGTAAATAAGTTTAGTCATATCATTTATTTTAGATTCCGCATATAAGTAATACCATATGATATTTGTCTGTCTCTGTCTGACTTACTTCACTTAGTATGATAATCTCTAGGTCCATCCATGTAGTTGCAAATGTCATTATTTCATTCTTTTTTATGGCTGAGTAATATTCTATTGTATATATGTACCATATCTTCTTTATCTATTCCTCTGTCAATGGACATTTAGGTTGCTTTCATGTCTTGGCTATTGTAAATAGTGCTGTAGTGAACATTGGGGTGCAGGTATCTTTCCAAATTATGGTTTTCTCTGGATATACGTCCAGGATTGGGATTGCTGGGTCATATAGTAGCCCTATTTTCAGTTGTTTAAGGAACCTTATGGTTTCCTTTGCTGCAATACAACTCTATGTTCCTTCTTCTTATTCTCTTTTCATGATTTTGATCATCAAGTGTACACGGATTGCTTCCGACTATCTTCTTCCATCTCAGATTTCTCTGTCCATGTAGGTTTATTTGACTTAGTCTACATTTCCATGTTAATGTCCCATAGGTATCTCAAATTTCACATTCTAATACTAAACTCATTTTCTCACCCTTTTCTAAACCTGTTCACTAGCTTTATTCACTAACTTGATGCATGGAAAGACCATTCACTTTTCCATCCCCTCTGACAATGCATTTATCCTCTTCTAGTTATTCTGCATTATCTGCATTAACTGTTTTCAAAACATCCCATAGCAATGTGAATCAGATGTTTTCTTGTCTGCCTTCTCAATTAAGATACTTGATGGCAAGGACTCTTATCTTGCTTTTGAGTCTCTGGACTCTAACCCAGTTCCTGATACACAGTTGTAGTTAATAAATGCATATTAAATAAGCAAATTGATGCAGGTGCTATATCATTCATAAAATTACTTTTCTAGGTATATGGATTTTCCATGAAATGTATCTCTCTTTCTTAGGCATAGTTATTCTTTTGTATTTGATTCTAGTCAAAGTAATTTTCTAAAATAGATGTCTAGATGTATTTATTAATTCAAAATAACTTCTTCACATTCTAAAGTTAACTTGGTGGAATGATCAGATGCATATAAAATAAAACTCACTAAGTATTCCTTTGTTTTTATTCACTCACAACTGACTTGAAAGGGCTTCCCTGGTGGCGCAGTGGTTGAGAGTCCGCCTGCCGATGCAGGGGACACGGGTTCGTGCCCCGGTCCGGGAGGATCCCACATGCCGCGGAGCAGCTAGGCCAGTGAGCCATGGCCGCTGAGCCTGCGCATCCGGAGCCTGTGCTCCGCAACGGGAGAGGCCACAGCAGTGAGAGGCCCGCGTACCGCAAAAAGAAAAAAAAAAAATGACTTGAATGCATTTGATATTCATTTTAACACATTAATTTTCCAAAAAGTATGTGCACCATTCAAAGAAGGAACAAATATTTGGATTACTTTACAGAGCTTATTTATTGACTTCTTTCTATTTTGTATTACACTAGGGAGAATACTGAAGTTATTTAATGGCATAATATCATAGGTTTCCCAAGAGTAAATATTCATTCATTTTCTGTCTCTTACCTCTTTTTGTCATTTTTCTCTGCCTCTCTCCCTTTTTCTTCTAAAATACACATACACATACGAGATGTTTTTGAGATTTCCAGAGATAATGAAATTAATGTTTCAATTATTAATGGCTCATTGGGATATATATTTTCTCAAATACTCTGAAAGTTTTTCTGAATATGATGAGAACAGCATTAAATTTTACTGGGTTCATAATGATGAGTCCAAATAACATTTTCTTTATAACCATTCCACTGTTTACATTAAATGACCCCCAAAACAGTATGAATTCATCTTCATACAATATCCTCAAAAGACTAGCCAAATTCATTGAAACAGGTGAACTTCCTTATTTACCTAAACTTTGTAATTTATTGGTAAAATAGATTCAAGATGGGAAGACATAGCTATAATTAGTTTTACTTTAAGCTGAAATGATGGGGAAGGTACATTAAAGTTGATGAGTCATCACTTTGAAGCTGACATTATCAAAATCCACAGAAAAAGATGGCATATCCCCCATCCCTTTTTAAATATATAGCATAGAGAAACTTTGAGGGACATAATTGCTTCATGCATAGATTTTGTCAGAGTGGCTGCAGCAGCAGTAATAATATCAGTGACACCAAGGTATGTATAGATACAGTTAGGGTATTAGAAAACGAGTTGGAAGGTATTAAGAATTGGTTTTCTAGACCAAAAAAAAAAATAAGTTTAATAAACAATAGCAACATCACAGACCAGGAAATTCTGCCTGATTTTAGTGAGACAGTTGTGAAGCCATCTAATCCTGTAACTGTAAGAATAATATATAACTGTGTACATACAGGTATGAATATGAATTGAGCTGAATAATAAGAGATAAGTATGCTGTATCTGGCTCAAAATGTTTAAATCAAAATGCAGACCTTTCTTAAGGCAAGCTCTTTAAGTAAACTATTTTTTCTAAACAAAGAGGAGGAAGAAGAGGAAGAGAGTTGATGACATATGATAAAATCATTTTTGATCCTTCAGCCTTGTGTTTCTTAATACAAAGGAATAAATATGTACAATTAAATGAGCATTCACTCTGGAGTATTATGCTAACAGTATTTATCAATCGCACATTGGTTTCCTTTAAGTATTAAAGAATATAACTTTATAACATATAATGTATAGTATGTACACTCTTTAGTAGCCATACATTTATTATATTTATATGCTCAATCTGATACATCAAAATTAGATATAAATGGCAGGTATCACTTATTTTCCTTGAATAATAAAATGTGCTATTGGAATAAAAAGAAATTCCTACACATTGTCATTTAAGAAATCTCATTATTAGACACTTTCCAAGATAATGGAATCAGTACTGCAGTTTTTCTTTCTTAACGAGTTGTTGCAGTGTGCTTTTTAGATACTATTGTCAGACACTAATTTTTCTATATCAGTTTTATCCTAAAACTTATTTAAAATGGAAAGTAGACTTCTGAATCTTAGATGAAATATTTTGACTTGCTTTTAGTGGTATTAAGCATTATAATCTCACCACCCACTTTTTTTTAGGGTGTGCTGTAGTGGTGGCTGTTGAGCATATGTGATAAGAAGGCACTGGACACAGAGCTACTAAACATACATTAACATAGGTTCTTTTTTCAAATTTAGCTATCATGGATAAATTAAAAAACTCTCTAGGAGAACCAGTGCTATAATTACGAACACTGAAGACTCAAGAATAATTATCTGCTTTAAAAATCGTTTTAATTTTTAAAAATTTCCATAAAACGGCAAAAATAAATTCAGGAGCCATGAATGATTATTTCATTATAAAATGTTCATACCTACTAGTTTTTCAAGTGAAACGTTGAAATTGATAGGTGGAACGTACAGTGTATGGTAGTAAAGTTTCCGGAAAGGGGAGTCTTTTCAGACACTCCACATGGCTTCACCTTCCCCATCGTTAGGATGACCTATGAAGTGGGAGCCTCACATCTGCTGGTCTTTGCAGCTTAATGAATGAAAAGTCAATGGTCACATAAAGCCCTGCATTTTGACTCTTTCCACGTCTCTTGCATTTGTTTGTTCTCAGTCAGAGCTGTTATCATCTGAACTTACTGTCCCCAGTGCCATAAATAGGTCTCCTAATAGTATCAGCTTGGAGGTAGGAGAAGTCTCATTAATGTCCATCCAGCTTCGCTTGTTATAAAATTCTCTTCCTGACTATTTTGCCAGAATGCTGTGGGTGGGAGAGGTGGTAAAATAGAGAAGTGGCAATCTGACCTATGAAATATGTTTACTCCTTTTAATAAAGATAAAATTATTAAATTAATAATAACCTCTGGATAGTACAATGTAATTTACATACACACTTTGTTTATTCCTTAAAACAGCCCAACAGAGCAGGTGGTATTAATTTAATTTTAAAGATAAGAAAACTGAAGCTCAGAATGATTAAATAATTACCCAAGGCTACTATTCAAGGAATGAATGAAATAAGAAATGAGTGACTCTCCAGGGAAAACTGCATGGATGAAGTGGATTAAGAAGTTAAGATAGAGAAGTCCATTTTCAACCCATTTAGCAATCAACTTACAGAGAGTAAGCTGGTCTGACAGTCACATGGGGTTTATGTTTGGGGTTAGGATGCTGCTGAAGAACCAAAGATGACAATTTTAAAAGAAAACAGATGAAACATCATCATGGATGGAAGAGCGGTGGTGAGTCATGTGGATGGTTAGGCTTTCACCAGAAACAACTGTGGTAAACTTTCCAGCTCTATGATAAACTTTTCAGCTACTGGCTTAATTTGTAAAGCTTTTGTAGGTTTCAGTGACAAGGTCTTTGAAAACTTAGGAGATAGACAAATTCAAGCAAAAATGTAATTGGTAAAAACTGATTTAGAAAGAATTAGAAAATAGGATCTTTTTCAGTAATGATTAAATGAATTGAAACATTTAATACCTCTTAATTAAAAAAAAAGAAAGACTCACTAGAAACTGGATAGTTGATATGCAAGTGCTACCAGTTTTAAGGAACTTCCAAAATTATATAGATGCCTCCAAAAAATGGAAAATAAGGGCATATTCTACAATTCATTTTATGAGACAGAAAAATTTTGATAAAAAGTTAGACAGGTGGTATGAAGAAGAAAAATAGTCTGTTGTGTTCATGAATGTAGATAAAAACTTCTGAACAAAATGTTAGCAAAGCAAAACCAATTTTCTATAACAATATTAATAAACTGTCCAATTTGGGTATATGAAAGTATTATAAGAATGTTTTAATAATGCAGAAATATGTAAGTGTATATGCCCACATTACCAATGAAATGAAATCATCTCAATATCTCACAAGGTGCAGAGAATATTAACATTGATTCATAATAAAAATTCTATATAACAGAAATAGAAGAAAACTTTATTACCTGTATGAAAGGTGTCGCTCAAAAAAGAAAAAGAAAATCCATCCAACAAACATCATCCTAAGTTGGGAAATTATGAAAGTATTCCATTTAAATTCCGGGACAAGATATGGATATTCTGTATAAATACTCTAATTCAATAAAGTATTGAAGCTCTGGCCAGCACAATAAGACAGGGAGAGAAATAACAATTATAAGGATTGAAGATCACTAATAGTACCATTGTTATTAGCATATGATACAGTTGTTTACGTAGAAATCCAAATGAATCTACAAACATAATATAGGCAATAGAAAAGAGGAGTAATGTGGCTGTTTGTGAGATCAATATATAAAAGTCAAATATATTTATATATACCAGCAACAAAAACATTAATTTTAATAAACAATTTAAAAATTTAAGGTACCGACATAAACTTTAAGACAACCAAGAATAAATCTAACAACGACCTGCAAGCAAAAAAATGTTGTAATTTATTTAAGGATATTAAAGAATAAGTTGATTGAAAAATCCTATATTCATGGATGAGGAATTAACACCATATAGATGTTATTTCTCCTAAAACTGATCAATAGACTTCATGTAATGCAATTTTTTAAAACATTTATGATTTTTGTGTGTGTGTTTTTATTTTCACCCTTATGGGATATGACAAGTTAAATTCAATATGTGTACAGTAAAGCAAAGAAAAAAATAATAGCTAAGATTTCATGTTCAATGAGACATAGATTAACTATAAAGCTATAGTGTTGTAAGAGTGTGGTACTGGTTCAGAGATGGACAAATTCATGAATAAAATAGAACAGATTCTAAAAAGAAAAATACCCACATATGGAAATTTGATTTATGATGGATTTGCATGATAGAAAACTGAATTATCCAAAACATGAAAAGATGGATTTAAAAATGAAAAGAAAAATAGTTGCACAACACCCAAAAGGACAGAAGAAAGGAGGCAAGAATGGGAGGAATGGAGAAAGAGAAAGGGAGGGCAGAGGGATGAAAGAAGGCAGTGAAGAAGGGAAAAGAAAAAAGGGATCACTACTAGACAGAACCACTCTAGAGTATTGTGTATATTTTATATATATTATCTATTCTATTCCAATAACTCACACCATCCTATCTTACATCACCACATTAAATTTCTATGTCAAAATTAAAACTAAGGGGCTTCCCTGGTGACTCAGTGGTTAAGAACCCACCTGCCAACGCATGGGACACGGGTTCAAGCCGTGTGGGAAGATCCCACATGCCGCGGAGCAACTAAGTCCGTGCGCCACAACTACTGAGCCTGCGCTCTAGAACCCAGGAGCCACAACTACTCAGCCCACGTGCCACAACTACTGAAGTCTGCATGCCTAGAGCCCGTGCTCCACAACAAGAAAAGGTGCCGCAATGAGAAGCCCACGCACCGCAACGAAGAGTAGCCCCTGCTCACCACAACTAGAGAAGCCCACGTGCAACAATGAAGACCCAACGCAACCAAAAATAAAATAAATTAAATAAATTTTTTAAAAAATTAAAACTGAAATTTTAGGAGAGTAAATATGAACTCTCTTCTGTCCACTGAGGAAACATTGTTTGTTACACAAAGCAGGCCAAAGTGCTAGCCATTTATCAAAAGATTGATAAACTTGAATACCTTAAAACTAAAATGATACTTGTTAAAATATACATTAAGGAAAGTAAAAAACTTTAAACCTATAGGAAATATTTGCCCCAAAAAAGAGAAAAAAACCCAAAAGGATTAAAATCAAGAAGTAAAGAATTTTTACAAATCAACAAGTGAAAAAGGAGTAAAGATATGAAAAGGCATTTCACAAACGAGGAAACACATAAAATTACCAAGTATGACATTACAAGTGTTAGGATGGGCTCGGCACAGTTTTTTTCCACCTTCTTTTACGTACCTACATTGGTACAACTTCTATAGGAAACAGTTTGGCATGATATTGTAAAGTTGCAAAAGTGGTCACTGTCCATGAGCACCAGAAAATATGTCCAAAATGCATTTTTTATGAGAACATAAAGCTAATCAATCCAAATATCCATTGTATGGATTTTAAAAAGCATACCCACATAAATGGTATTAAACACAGCAGTAGAAATAAAATAACTCTTCAACTACACGTGGATGGACATTCAGCTACTACATGGAGGAGTGTTAGTAACAATGCTGAGATGAAAAAGCAACATACAAACAATGTGTTGTTTATGGCATACACATGCTAACCTGAAATTCAGAATAGTGGTCACCTTTGTTAACGAGGAAGGGGGTGCTATAGGGAAGGAACGCAGGTATATGTAAGTTATTAGGAATATTCTACTCTCTGGGTTGGGCAACTGGTATATGGGTGTTTATTATATTGCTTATATAACAGCAAACTAACCAGTGATAGCCTGGAAGAAAATATTTCAATATGTCTAATGAAAGGTAAATGTCCACAATACAGTGCATGAGGAAATACAGGAAATTTTCATGTTCTAAATATTTGTGGCTCTTAGTATCAGGGGATGGGGTTTTAGTTGATTTGTTTACATTTCTATTATGTTTACGCACTGTTTGTATTACATTAACCAAATGTTTTTTTCCAATGATGCTAATTTAAATTAAAATATCACTCATGATACGTAGAGTTTATAAGATAATAAAATGCAATTTATGGAAAAGGACAAGGCTTTAAAGATGGAGGTCACACATGTGTAAACCTACGAAAATATGTTCAACCTACTAGTAAACAGGCATGTGATAATGCAATAACAGCACCATGGTATTTTTCACTTTTTGAAGAAACATCATAAAGTTGTTTATATGTAGTGTTTTGGAGTTTCAAGGAAGTGGGCCCTTACATTTTCTACAGTGGGCGCCATTCAGAGGGTATCATAATGTTGTAGTGGAGTATTTCCCTTATAGAAGATTAGCTTTCAGAACATAATGCACTTGTTCACATAAATGTATTCAAATAATGTTAACTACAATACCTGGTTTTTTGTGACAGTGAAACACCAAAGAGTTTAAAAGTACATGAAATGGCTTATTTAATCATAGAATATATACCCTATTTAATACATTCACTTATAATAAATCTTTATATATACACTGACACAGAAAGATCTCTGACGTTTTTAAGTCAAAAAATGCACACGGATAAATTAAAAGGATGTATAGCATAATCCCATTTATGTTAAAAATATGTGTGATAAAATTTACATGTGTACATTTATATATGTAATCCTATAGAAAATGTTCTTGTGGTATCCGCAGGGGATGGGTTCCAGGACTCTCCAGATACCAAAATCCACAGATGCTCTTAGTCCCTTATATAAAAAGGCATAGTGTTTGCGCATACTTTAAATCGTCTTTAGGTTACTACAGTACGTAATAAAATGTAAATGATATGTAAATAGGTGTAAATACAATATAAATGCTTTGTAAATATATAGTTGCGGCTCACCAAATTCGAGTTTTGCTTTTTGAAACTTTCTGGATTTTTTTTTTAAGATTTTTGATCCCTGGTTGGTTGAATCTGCATATGTGGAACTTGTAGATATGGAGGGCCAACTGTATTATATTGTTACCATTGGGGCAAGAAAGGTGAAGAGGCACATTCTAAATATTCTGTCCTATTTCAATTCTTTTTTTTTTTTTTGCAAGAAAATAAGCATGTATGATTGTATAACTGGATGCACTACCTACCTTTGTAATTTTCCCCAAGGTAGGTTGCATTAATAAGCACACTGCATGCAGTAGCAGCAGAAGCAGTGGACATTTATCACAGCTGACCCCGCAATTAGTCTTGAGTATTCCTGGGTGGCAAACACTGCCAGGCAGGTCAAAAGACAGTGGGAAGCCTGGCTTCTAGTTGCAGATTCAGTCAGAAGGAAACACTGAATACAGTTGGCTAAAACTTCATATGCAGCCTGATCATTTTCTCCCAGTAACGGAGAAGGCAGAAAACTCTCAAAGACATATTTACTGACCTATTGGTCACATTTATATAATTATTCAAAAGAATTGTTTATCAATAAAAATTAGTAAATGAAACAATTTTGTATATGTCACTCTGCATTATGTGAACTGCATACCACATATGGGAGTATATCTTAATGAAAATTATTATAATTTATTAACTTTATTTTTTTAACTTTAGAGTTGATAAAAGAAAAAATATATTTATTATAGAATATAGAGTATATAATGCCAATGTTTAACTTAGGACATGTTAATACTTTTATTTTGGAATTTCATTCTACATAAGAATTTAATGTTTTTCAATAAAATCAAAATCTTTCATTAGATGAAATGCTAAATATACAAAACTAAAAATGTCCTAATTTTGAAATATCAATCATGTGCCATAACATGCTTATTTTTCAGGTTAAACTTTTTCCGTGATGTTCCTGATTTCAGAGTGTTAGCCTGCGGTGGAGATGGAACTGTGGGGTGGATTTTGGACTGCATAGGTAATGAAGACACACATTTAACGTAGCTGGGGTGAGAGTGGTAACCTTAAATTCTGTGTATTTTGTTTGTTTATTTAGTGCATCCATATCTTTGGATGTGGATGCATTAAATAAACAAAATACATAGTGATACACTTAGACATCTGGAATGTTACACACTGTTTACTGGCTTAATTTATTCATCTATATTTCAAATTTTTAACTGACAAAATAATTTACAAGTAACTAGAAATCCTTCTCTTCTCATTCATTTCTCTTGGAATTTAATAAGCTCTCAAATATTTCTGGATCTGCATTGACCAATCTTTTTTAAAAATAGGCCTCTTCATAAAAAGGAAAGATTGATTCAAAAGAAGTTTCACTATCTATATATATTGAAGCAAACTTTTATTTAGTCAGTGCAGTTGAGAATATTTTACCTTTTCATACTCTCAAAAATATTCAAATTAGGGCTTCCCTGGTGGCACAGTGGTTGAGAGTCTGTCTGCCGATGCAGGGGACACGGGTTCATGCCCCAGTCTGGGAAGATCCCACATGCCACAGAGCGGCTGGGCCCGTGAGCCATGGCCGCTGAGCCTGCGCGTCCGGAGCCTGTGCTCCGCAACGGGAGAGGCCACAACAGTGAGAGGCCCGCGTACCGGAAAAAAAAAATAATAAAATAAATATTCAAATTAAAAATGAATACATATTGTCAGCACACTTTGGGTACGCATCTAACGACTTTAATCTACTAACATTTTTAAAACAGGTAAAATTGTATTCTTTGGCCTTCCAATAATCAATGTCAGTAGTGTTAATATATTTAAGGAGAAAAACCAGAGTTCAAGAACTGCAAAAATTAAGGAGTTGCTTGAACAATATCTGAGAACTTGTAAGAATTTTAGTGAAAACAGGAGGATATTGTTGGTTTGCATTAGCCCTCAAAATCTAAGCCTTGGCTAGTACACTGTGGCACATCCCTACATAATCTATTCCCTCCCCGTTCCTACACACCCACATATGCTTACTTTGAAGGGCTGAGAAGAGAGAAAAATAAAGAAAAATAATATATGTTTGTGAGATTTGCTCAGTGATTCAAACAAAAGCATGTGGAATTTCAGTGGCAAATATCTTTACTGGACTCAAACACTATGTTGTATAATGTTGAACCTCAAACAAAACCTGGTAATCTTTTACGTCGTTGACTCTGACACAGAGCAGCACAAAACCATTGTTAGTGTTTTACTAACTTTTAGAATTCCACTACTTTCAAAATATTTTATTCCTTAAAGTGTACCTCGAGTTGATGCTGCAAAGGACTTTTTATAGGAAGCTACTTCTCCACTCTGCTTACGTCCTTGTGTGAATATTCCTGTGTTGCATATACCTGCATCCTTGAGAATTTGAACGGAGTTAATTCAAACACGCTACAATTTTTAACTGAATTAACATATTTAAAAGGCTTTCCTCATGCATAAGTCTTGAAAATTCCTGTCACTCTGTGAATTTTGGTATTTATTTGTTTTATAAATTGCTAGAAATACATACAAATTAATCAATTTATAATTGTATATAACTATAAAATAGAACGTTTTATGTTTATAAGTACCTGGTGGAATGCCTTCCATGCCAAGCTGTGTTTATTTCATTGTTGTTCTGTCTGTGATCAAAAATTTATTTTATTTCAATTTTTCAATTCTACAGAAAAGGCAAATGTAGTCAAGCATCCTCCAGTGGCTATTCTGCCTCTCGGGACCGGCAATGATCTAGCAAGATGCCTGCGATGGGGAGGAGGTAAAATAGCTAAAAAAAAAAAAAAAAAAAAAAAACTTAAAAAACAGAGATATAGTACAGAGCACCCTTCCCCCCAAAACTAAATCCAGCATTTCTTCACTGCATGACAGCTGCCATGTGATTTCAGCAAACATAATTGCTGTCAGATATGTAGTATAATTTTGAACAATCGTCTAGGGTAGAGCAACAAATAGTGGACCAAGAGTTAGACTGTGAGTGCTAATTATATACTTGATGGGGCAGGCAAGCTTCCAACCCTTTTTGGTTTTGGGGTTTCCAATTTAAGAAATGAGATAAGCATGGGATAACTCTAAAATAATGTTCACATTCGTAATCTCTGAGTGTGTGAGAAAATCACAAACAAAGGAAAAAAACTGAAAGGCTAACAAATGACTTGTCCAGGAATAAGTACAAGAGGTAACACATTTTCTGAGACCCACTTTGCACCAGGTGGTGTGTTCTGCACTTGGGGTACAGGGTTAAGAATAGAAAGAAAACAATATCTGCTTTCAACAGAGCCTTAAATTCTAGTGGAACATGAAGTTATGTATAAATTGTGAGACTTCCTACTGACAAGTAAGATGATAATCAACATAATGAACGACCTCACCTAGGAATTGATGAGGTGACATAAGAAGAATCCTAATAGGTGGATAATGACGGAGCCATATAGAACTGGGGGTGGACGTTATAGGCAGAGGGAACATCAAGTCCAAAGGCCCAGAGATACAAAGGCACTTGACATTACTGAAGGAACTGAAAATGGAATAGTGTAGATGGAACAGGTGAGTAAGGGGAGAATATTTCAAGATAAGATCTTAAAATAATTTGAAGTGTCATTAACAGGCTAAACTTACCAGAAGATATCAAAGAAAAGAAAACCATATTTTGCTAAATAAACAAGAACCTAATTCTAAATATTTTTAGCATCTAAACTCAGAGAAGTTTGAAAAGTGTCTAGTAAGACACTGTAAATCAGAAGCCCTTGGGAAGCTTGTTAAAAAATATAGTGGACCGACCTTACTTCAAATATGCTAAATGGAACTCTCTAGAGATGGGACCCAGGCAGTTGATTTTTTTTTTTAAGCAAACTCCCTAAGTAACTTGATTTACAACAAAATTTGAGAAGAATTGTTCCATGAATACCTGGGCAACTTGTGAACTCTAAGATGTATATACATGTATTTGTGTATTTGACGGAATTTGAAACCAAGTTAAAAAACATGGTATATGATATATTTGTAACTTTCATTAAGGATATAACTTAGTAGAAGAATATTATAAAATACTGAGTTAAATTGTATAAATCTAAAGATAGATATAGATAGATAGATACAATGAACCATTGCTTACGAGATGCTTATATTTGCCAATGTTAATATACGTGTATTGATTAAAAGGAAGAGAATCATGCATGTGGCTTCTTACGTATTCCTCTGGAAATATTTTTGATATTTGAAAATTAATAATTTTATTTTGGTTTCAAGCTGGCAAATGACTTAACTCTCAAAATTGATATAGAAGTTCCATTCAGGGCATCTTCTAATTATTTCCTTGTAAACAGTTTTAAAGATATTCTTATCAGTGGCCAAAGACACATGGATTATAGTATATGTCAAAGTGTATATTGATGATGAACTCTTTGTGCATGTCTAGCATGTGCTGGCACTCTTCTAGGTGGTAGATATTAAATGAGAAAATAAAGGGTTCTTACCCTTTTGGAGGTTACATTTTCATTGAGTACACAGACAATAAATCACTGAATAATGAAATATATAATTACAAAATAAGGTCAAGGTTATGAAAGAATCAGAGTGTATTTTCAGAGAATAACCGAGGGGAACTATTCAGCTATATGGTCAAGAAGACCTCTCTGAGGAAGTAACATTTAAGCTGGATTTAAAATATGAGGAAGAAAGAGTGAGCTCTTTGTACTGAAAGGACTGAAGGAAGGCTGATGTAACTCTAAGAGGTCATGGGGCAGTGGGTAGGTATGGCCTCAGCGGGGTGAATAGGATGACGTTGGAGAGAGAATCAGGAGGTAGATTATGCAGGTCTTAATGGTCATGGTAAAAATTTTATGTGATTGACTTTGCAACACACAGTGAAACTTTGGAAGAGTTTCAAAAGCAGAGTGGCACAGTGACATTTGTGTTTTCAAAATAGGTTAATTTGGGGGCATAAAAGACTTAAGAAAATGTGGCAATGTGGGGAAGCATAGTTTTTGAAAGGAGAATTTGGATTACCATTGTATTTAGAGGATAAATGGGCTGGGCTAGGGTGGGGGTAGTACAAGTGAGACAAGTGCCCACACTGACATTTTCAGGGATAGACTGATACAACGTGCCAATGGATTGGGTAGGGACTTTGGGGAAAGTGAGGTATCAAGGGGGACCTTGGGCAAGATGCCCAAGGTGAGCAATTAGGAAAATGGAGGTGCGATCTGCTAGAGTTTACTAATAAAGAAACATGCTCTGGGGTGGCATTATTTCTTGTCAGGCGTCTAACTTTGAGCAAGTTGCTTAACAACTGTGTGCCTCAGACTCCTCATCAGAACTTGAAGAAAATAATGGTATCTGCCTTGGAGGTTCTTAACACCCAACTATCAAATTGTTTCCCCAGTGTCTGGGCTGAGTCCTTCCTGTCATTATAGTAATTATCATTATGCTTAACATTTGGGAAAGAAATTACTTTATTCAACCAATAATCCTTTTGTTCATGTAATATCACTGGAATCTATTGACTGGAAGCTTAATTTTTATGAGTATATTTACATATTTTGGAAAACATAACACTGTACAAATATAAGATGTTGTAGGACATTTGAAAAAAATACTTAATTTACATTCTCTTTGCAATTTTTCTGGCAATGATTAATCTCTCAAGCAAAATTCTGAAGTTTACTGCAAGAAAAATGTTGTTTTGTGAAGAGTAAGGGGGTAGGAGGCAGAATTTTACATGGAGCACACTCTTACAAATATATGTTTTTTCTTTTCTTTATGTGATTTTAAATTTGTAAAAATTTCTATGACATTTTAGATAGAACCAGTCATTATGATAGCATCATATCATTAAAGCGAAGATAAATACTAATTACTTTTTCTTTTGGTTGCTTAGCCTAGAGTGATTATAGGCTTTAAATCAAAATAATGGAGCAAAATAGCATCATTCTTTTCTGGAACAAGCTTTGTTTGCATATTTAGTAAGTTTAATTTATCTTTTTTTAAAAAAGATAATCTTTTTGAGTTCAGGAATCCTATTTATAGTTATGGATCATTATTAAACAAGCTTGAGCACAGATAAATCTAAACAAGTAGGGCATAGATATTTGTTAAATGGGGAACTACAATTTGGAATTCTTCACCTTTGAGAATTAGCACTGAACTGCAGGTATGATTCTCCAAATAGATTTATTGCCTCTCTCTTTCCATTTTTACTTGGCTAGAAGACTGATTGATACCAGCCTTTTACATACATAGCCATAAAAACTTTGAGAACATATCCAGTGCTAAAGAATTTAAGTTAATTGACCCTACTTAATCTAGCTGTATTAATTCTTTCATTAAATTCAATTCTATTATGTTGTCTCCTGGTCGGTTGCCATTCGTACATTTTTCCAGTGTTATGCTGAACAATGCTTCTATTAACCTGAGATGTAGCTGAGGACGAGCTCAATGTTTGTTTTACAGCATTATCATTTACTCATATTTCTGCTGAGTGGGTTTGTGTATAATACTGTATATTAAATATACTGTATTTTCATACTATATTATACATTAGTTTAATGTATATAAATTCATTTATATCTAAAACGATCATACTTATTTTCAAACAAGAGTAGAATTTGGAAAATAGGTGAATATATTTAACTGTTTTTAATTCAATGCAATAGGTAAACATATATATATATATGTAATTTATTTGGGGGGCATTAAAAGAAATTAAAAAGAAAATAAACATTGGGAATGAGGGTGGAACTATTAAGAAACACCTGAAAAATAAGTACGCTTAATTACTATACTCTTGTAGTTTAAACAATTCAGTGTTTTATCACTGAGTACAATTATATGTATATTATGTAAGTTCATAATTTTTGAATTATGCTATAAAATATGGTATGACATTTATTGAAATGGTTTTTAATACTTTTAATGTTTATATCTGTGTAGTCGTTGTTTGTTGTACTCTTTGCTGTGTGTATTGAATGGTGCATAATTAGTTTCTAGACCTGTGTAAGGTAAGAAGAGATGGTAGGCTCCAAGATACGTATTCCTGGTTTCTGGCTGCCTTGCCCCTCTAATAGTTAATTCAACAAATACAGCATAAATGTAATTTAATCTTGCCATATTACAGTGCCTATTCCCTTTTCTTTTAATGCAATCGGTTTTTCCAGAGTTATGTGTGCTAACACATCTAACGAGGACTCATAGCCTCTGGCATTTTCTTGTTCAACAAATAAATTATTAAAATATAGAATGAAGTTGGACACGGAAAAAGATCTATGAAAATATCGTTGCTACTCAAAATATCATTGTAAGAATGTGTATAGAGTTAGAAAGATTATTTAACTTAGTACAACCTCTCAAATTCTAATGTCATTGTCAGTATTATTGTTGACAACTTTCTATTCTTTTGCCTTATATACTAAGACCTTTTATGCATTTTCTCATTTTTTTTCTCATTTAATTCTCACACCAAACCTAAGTTTTTACAGAGGGAGAAACTGTTTAGAATGTTAAAAGCAGACACTGAAGTAAATAACACAGCCAGGATTAGGCTACAGCCCTAATTAACTATAATGTTAGATACCTAAAGGTACATTTAAGAGAAAGTATAATATTAAGCAACAAATTTCTTTTCTGGCCATGGTGACTATCTATAGTAGATTTATTTAAAAGTGGATTTGTTGGACATTTACTGCAGGGCACACCTGGTAAAAGGAACTTGTGGGGAGAAAAATGAAAATAACTATAGTGCACCATGCTAGTTCTATGGTAGGGCTAGTTTTGAGAACTGTGTACTGTGGTACTGTACAGAATCCATTATTTTGGGAGGGTGGCTTCTGGAAAAAAGTGTTATCAAATATAAAGCCTGCAGAGGGAGTAGAAGCAAGGGACAAGTCTAACATGGCATCCAGGCTTTTTACTATAGCAACTGGGTGGAGGGGAAAGTCAGCTGTTTTTTGGAGGCAGAGTTCACAGGAGGATGATACCAAAGCACATCATTAATTCCACTTTGAATAAATACATTGATAAAAAGTTTTGTGAGGGGTATGCATTGGAGATGTTCATTTGGCAGTTGGCTGTACTGTGAATTTGTCCCACAGGAGCGAAATATGAGTTACAAATTAAAGCTAAAGATAAAATATTGGTATGAGTATAATAAGATTATAGTTAATTCTTCAACCTGTGTTAGAATTTGCTTTAAAATGCATTATTTAGCTTTAGAATGATACACGCATATTCACACGCTTAAACATATATAATTATAGCTTTTGTTATTTGGTTATATTTTTTCTCAAGATAATTTTTTTTTCATTAGGTTATGAAGGTGAGAATCTGATGAAAATCTTAAAAGACATTGAAAACAGCACAGAAATCATGTTGGACAGGTGGAAGTTTGAAGTCATACCTAATGACAAAGATGAGAAGGGAGACCCAGTGCCTTACAGTATCATCAATAATTACTTTTCCATTGGCGTGGTAAGATTTTCCACTAACCATTCTTTTTTTACCAGTTCTGGATAATCACTGATGTAAACTCTTATACTATGAAGATTTACTGATTATAAATAATTTATTTTATCTTTGTGTCAGCAAAGCACCTCTTCTAATGGGTAATAGTAAAGCTTATGAATTTATTTAAAGTCAGAGAATCAGTGATGATTTTTTCATGTGTTAAACAAAGGAAAGAAGCTATATTTTATGTAATTGGCTTGACCATTTGTGTTAGTAAAATGAAGCTTAGAATGGTTTATAAGGTAGTTATAAATTTTAGAGTATAAGCTACAGTTTCACATTACTAAAAATGTGAAAACAATGCATCAGATTTTTTCTTATTTTGAAATCTACATTATAATATCATAACCTATTAGGTTTTTATTTATAGACATTATTTTAAAATTTATGGTTTAGTGTAAAGTCTAAGAAAAATGCTGCTAGTATTCTCAAGTGGTTAATAAGTCAAAAGGTTAATTTTTCACTTACTTTCTTGAAAAATTTGAGACCGAAATTAAAATATCTTTTGGCAATTTAAAGAGTTATTGAAATTTCAATCCCTAAGAAATTAATAATTTTAACAGTAATTTTACTTGTATTTATATATATATTACCCAGTAATTATGAAGTCTTAAAATATATTATCTACAGCATTATATTCCATTGAACATATTTTCTCAATGTTAATCTTACATCATGTCTCATTTCTCTCTTATGCATGTGCACGTGCACACATACACACACAGACACAACTAGCAAACTATAAAAAGCATTGGTTGAGTCCATGAACTTAGGAGTCAAGCTACCTTTAGCAATTTCTTTTTCCTCTTAGTGTGCATTCATTTAGCCGTATCATGGTAGTTTATTATTTTCTCTCTCATAGTTGTAAATAATGTGATTATACATTTAAAGAGCCTCGTGTAATGATGCATAATGAAGGCTAAATATGCAATCTTTACTAATACTATGATAATGATTATTATTTGCAAGAAAAATGTAATGCATTTGATCCATTAAAATTCTATTTATATTTGATATGAATAACAATATTTTAACAGCTTTATTGGCAAATAACTTACACACAACCTAATTCACTCATTTTAAGTAAACCTTTTAATGATTTAATAAATCTATCCCATATTAGAGTGTTTTCATCGCCAAGACAAGAACCCTCATGCCCACTTCTAGTCAATTCTGGGTCCTTTCCCCAGTTCCAAGCAAAGCTCTAATCTTTCTACCTCTAAGATTTGTCTTTTATGGATAGTTCATATAAAAGAAATAATATTTTTTTTTGCACCTGGCTTCTTTCACTTCACATAATGTTTTGAGGTTCACTTATATGAACTAATGAATACTGTATTTCTTTTATTGCTGAGTAGTAAGTATCCCGTTGTGTGGATATATCATATATTGTTTATCTCTTCACAGGTTGATGTATATTTAGATTGCTTCTGGTCTTTGGATATTATGAATAATGCCACTGTCTTGAGTCCCTATAGTTAATTTTTAATTTTGCTTACTGTACTTTTTGACTCAAGAATTTCTATTTGGTTCTTTTTTATATTTCTAGGTCTTTAATTGATATTTTCTATTTGAATAGTCATTGTTCTTATACTTTCCTTTATTATTTAAGCATAGTTTACATTAGTTTTTTTGATCAATTTATAATAGCTGTTTTGAAGTCTTTATCTGCTAAGTCCAACATCTAAAGTCCGTCAGAGACATTGTTTGCTTTTTCCAAAGTATGTGAAACACTTTCCCATTCCTCTGCATATTTGCCAATTTTTTGTTGGAAACAAGAGATTTTATATAATATATCATAACAACTGTGGATTTGCATTCTCCCATAGGTGTTACGCTTGTAACACCTAAGGAGCCTTTCTCCCCTGTAGTGTATGGATATACTGATGCCTCAGTATTTTTGTTTTTGTTTTTTCTTCTTGCTTTTATATTAATCCTGGTTTCTAGGGATCATTCCTGTGTCAGCATGATTGACCAACGTTTGTGCTTAAACACCTTGAGACAGTTCATCCCTTTGCCACTGAACCTGTATGTTCATTGGGGAACACATACAAACTGCAGGCAATTATTAATCTGATTCAGCTTTTAATATCTGCTGGCCTTTTTGTCTCTTCTGCTCATGTAGAAGGCCTCTCACTTAGCCAAAGATGTATAAATAACTATGGCCCTCTTTGGACTTTCCTGAACATATGTGCGACCTTGTACATTCATATAGCCTTTCAGACAGCCAGGAATATGTGACAGAATATCAAGGCCCATTATGGCTGTCTCATTCTCAAGATCTCCTTGAATATCTGGCTAGTTGGCTGGTTAGTTGCTTGCCTTAATCATTTTCGCAAACTGAGGCAAGCTGCTACATTTGCCACTGAGATTACTATTATTTTGGATAACTCTGGGTCATGGAGTTTTTCCAGCTTCCACTCCAAGTCATGTTAGCTCCCCTGACAGTAAAGTTACTTGCTTTCATAACTTGCCCCATCCTGGTAGATCTTTAGTACTGATGGAGGTGGAGGGTAAGGTAGCAGCTCAAGGTTGAAACATCACAGATGGCCAGTGTTCTTCTCTTAGGTTCAGTAGTTTTTCTTGAATAAATAGTTCTCAGTTTGTTATATGCCTTTGATCAATTTTCAGTGGTCCTCAACAGAAGTTATTTCCTTTTCATCACAGGAGACATTTGGCAGTGTTTGGACACACATTTGATAGCCATGACTAAGAGAGGATTCCTACTGGAAGCTAGTGGGTAGAGGATAGGGATGCTGATAAACACTCCCAGTTCATAGAATAGCCCCCCAAACACATAAGAAAGAATTACATAGCTCAAAATGTCAATAGGGCTGAGGTTGAGAAACCTGGTATCAACAAACCAATATTAAATATAAAACTCAAGATGTTGGAAAAGGGGAAATAGCTAACACATGAAGAAAAGGAAAGCTGTAATAGAAATAAGACAGGACATACAGCAAAGAATAACAAGAGGAAAAAAAATTGAGTATGTTAGTGAAACCAAAAACTGGATTTTTGAAAGTAATTAATCAAATCTACTGCAAAATTGATTTTATAAAAATATTGTAAAGAGAATTGCAAATAAATAATATAGAGTGAAAAAAGACCAAAAATCCCCCCCGTAAAGACAAAACATAATATCCCAACTGAAAATATTTTAGGACTAAATAAGGAAGTGTAGCAAAGTTACTAAATATAAAATCAACTTAAATATTCAATATTATTCTATTATATAAGCAATAATCTATACATTTACAAAAACAGCAACCAAAAAAATAGAACTATCCAGAAATTAATAAAGAATATACAAGACCTAAAAACAGAAACATTAAAACTCTCTACAAAGACATAAAAGATCAGAATAAACAGAGACATTTTCTATTCTTAGATGGGATAGCTTAATAATTTGTAATATGCAAATTAATGTATACCTTTAACCTGTAAGTAATCAAAATTAGAGCTGGATTTTATGACAAATTTGAAAAACTTTTTCCAAAATAGATATCACAAAGTAGCTCAGTCAATTTTAATAAAAAGAAATGGAGAACTGTTTTACCAAATAAGACATGTTACAAATGAATTGGATAATTATAATAAAATAGTGCAATGAATGAACAGAGGAAGGACTCAGTGGAGAAGCAGAGAGACACATATCGAAACTCAGTGTAGATGTGGCCCAAAATCTCATTGGAGAAATAATGGTGCTTAGTTGATAAGTGTTCAAAAACTACCTTTCTAGGGGGAGAAAATTTTGTTAGAACTCTACAGTAGATAGGAAATTGCTGGATATATTGAAGTACTAAATTTGAAATGCAAGGTTTAGGACCTAATTCAAGAATATGTAATAGCATTCATTTATGATTTTAAGGTAGAACAGAACTAAACAAGGTAGATTTTGATTGCATTTCTTTAGAAGGGTCCTGTTCCATTTAAGTTGGAGCCTCTTTCACTGAGTTTGACATGGGAAGGAGAGGTGTGAAGAGAGGGAGAGCATCCTTCCCTGAAATATTTGCCTCTGTCCTAGCAAGACGGAGGATCAACACTCAGGGTCACAATCAGACCAGTAGACCTTATAGAGAGTTCAAGGTTTGGCTGTCATTCAGCCAGGCCAACTTCTATTTAGCAACTTACATTCCTCTGCCCCAGTGAGTGAATCCAGCAAACAACAAAAAGAAATGAATAGTGTACCTCAAGCTTATATATTCCTGAATATATAAGAAACAGTGGAACTGGAGCATTGAAAGAATAAGGGGGACATTTCAACTTTTTTTTTTTTTTTTTTTGCGGTATGCGGGCCTCTCACCGTTGTGGCCTCTCCCATTGCGGAGCACAGGCTCCGGACGCGCAGGCCCAGCGGCCGTGGCTCACGGGCCAAACTGAAGATGGCACATAATTTGTACTTGAAATTATCTCTAGGAACCCTCCTACCTCCTAGTTACAAGGTCGTCTCAAAACTTGACTCTACTGTCAGTGTCGTTTTCATTATTTCAATGATTGCCTTTTATATACTGACTGTAAGTGATTTACAGTGTAAATAAAACCTTACTTCAAATTTTTAGAGAACCTGTGAGGCAAACCTCAAAATATTAGTGGTCTGACAACAACTAAAAATTAGTTCTTCCCTCACGTTAGGACAGCAGGGGTTGACTTTTGAGGAGAGGCTCTGCTCCACTTGGTCAGTCATTGACCCAGGGTCCTTCTATCTTGTGGCTCCACCCTCTTCTTGATCCACAGAGCCCTCTCCATTTCAACAGTTGGGCAACAAAAGAGGGTGAAGTGTTGGTGTTTGTGTTTTTTTTGTTTGTTTGTTTGTTTGTTTTTAATAGACCAGGCCTGTAAGATGTTCAGCTTGTAACCCATTGGCCATATCCAAATCAATTAGATGCACCTAATTGTAAGGAAGCTGGGAAAGGAATTCTGTCTGCCCAAGAAGAGAAGGGAAATTGGTGAATAACTAGCCAGTTTCTGCTAATTTCTTTTTGTAATGCCTTTCACTTTTAGCCAGAACAATTGGAAATAATTCTGAAATCATAATTAAATCTGAGAATAGGTATTCATCTACACATTTATTTATTACCTTCTATGTGCCAGATACCGTTTGAGGGTTGGCAGTGAACAGGAGAGAAAAAGTCTATATAATCACTAAACATATTATTGTGAGGTGAGAGAGAATTCTCATGAGAAACTTAACAGCTGGATGTTAGAAATATAGATTATAGAAGTTAATAAGAAAAACTGCTATGTTCTACCTTTCATTCTGATTTTGCACTTTAATAACTATAGATAATCTCAAAGATCACGGTTAGAAAATTGTTCACCCATTGCATCACCATCAAATTCATACATGCCATTAGTTTTATCCTCACTGTTGATTCTTCATTCATTTGCTTAATAAACAAAAAAACTAAGTACCTTTTTTTTTTTGGTCAGGCCCTGGAGTTATAGAAGTGAAAAAAAGAGATCACCTCATTATTAGAACTTGGAGTTTAATGGTAGAAAAAGCATTGAAAAACAAATGCACAAATACAAGTTTTTTGGAAAATTATGATGTATACTGTGAAAGAAAACAAAAGTTGCCATGAGCTAGAATAAGGGACAACAACGTTAGGTCTCATGGTCAAGGAAGGCCTATATAAGGAAGATACATTTAAGAGAGGATCTATGGAATACACATAAGTCAGGTGGACACCAAAGAGATGGAAAGAGCATACCAAGCAGGTATAACTGTATGTGAAAAGCTCAAGGAGAGAAAAGGCCCGTTGTGTTCAAAGACCTATAAGGTCAGTGTGCCTGGAACGTAAAGATAGAAGGTGGGAATGAATGACAAAAAAGGCAGTAGCAGAAGTGGCTGCTGCCATGTCTTGAAGACTTGGAAGCCAAGGTGTGGTGTCTGTCTTTTAAGAGAGGCCACTGAATGATTCAATGAATATAATCGGGAAATGAAATCCAATATATGTACAGCAGGAGTTTGTCTACGAGAGGTAATAGTTAGACATTAATTAAAAGGTAAAACAAGTGTCATAAAAAAGGTACACATAACTTTGGATATTTCATTTAACCTAAAACCTATAAATATAATTGAATTGACGAATTTTTTCTTATAGGTCCAGCTCATGTCCTTTCTTTAAATGTGCATCATCGACTGGGGTTCTACAAAGTTTGCTTGTATAAATCACATTCCATAATAAACCATCTGTGATTTCCATTTTTAGTTTCTTTTAAGTGGAACAAAAATTCAAAAGATACTTGTGAAGCAATCAGTATAAAATCCTTCGAGATTTTTACAATAGTTTAAAAAATCTTTTATAATGATTTTTCTTACATATGATTTTATAACAAAGAATATATAATTCTATAGCAGTTTTAGAATTGCATTTATATCAGATCTTCCCAAATCATCTTCGTTTTCATATAAAATACTTTCTTTTTGTAATCATATTTTCCATTTATATAATAGGTAATTGAATGATATAATAAAGACTAAAACTGGCATAAACAGTGTTGGGAACAACACAAATGACTGTTGGTAAGTGTAAACCTCAAAATGTGGAAACACTGCCAGATGCAGTAGCTGAGAGGGGCTGGAACTGAGTTACAGGCTGCTTCAATATCCACAGTGGGCAATAGGAAGGACGTAGATGGGCATGTCTCCCTCTGGGTCCCTGAGGAGACAGGACCACTGGGACCACTGCTAAGAAGGACTGAGGCCAGGTTACAGGGCTGCTTCAAGATCCATAGTATGCATTTTACAAAGCGGTCACCTTTTCCAGTCTTTACTGACTGGCCTGGGCATAGAAACACCTTGTCATAGCAGCTAAGGATTCTGAGGCGCTGTCGGATTTTTTCTATAGATGGACCTACTCCCCGCCTCTTGTTCCCTCTTTGGGAAGGTGGGGGGAGGCATTCTTAACATTCTTTGCTTTCTCTCCATCCCCCAAAGACAGGGTGGGTGCTGAGAGCCTTCTGTGTGTTTTCCTTAGGGCAGAGCCCTGAAATGCGCAGATCTGGGGAACTTCGGACAATCCCGCGGAGCTGAGCCATCCGTCCGCGCATGCTCACCAGCAGTCCGCAGGGGCTCGGCCTCCCACGCGGCACACACGCATAGGGCACGCATGGCGCGTCAGCCAGGAGGCGGGGCGGGCTGAGGCACGCAGAGCGTTGCAGGCGCCAGGTGGGCTGAAATCATCAGTTGAGGCTTCCAGATCAGCTTGTTTGCCAGCCTCCTGAAGCAGTCCGTGCATTGGTCTGTAGGCTCTGTAGGCTCCAGCGCCCCTTGTTGAGGTCCAGGCCCTTGTGGCTCTGAGTCCTCCTCTCGCCTACCTGCTCCCAGCCTCTTCCGACACCGCAGCTTGTGCTGAGACCCTCGCTATTCCCGGTGAGGCAAGAAAGAAGTGGCCTTTGGGGCAGCGTCCTGGAGGCGTGGGAAGCTGAACACTCACTCCCAACGCTCCCACTTTCCCTACCCCCGGGGGAAGTCTCGGGCTTAGTGGAGCCCTTCTTGGCACTGAGCTGTGCCACTCTGGGGGAGAGGCCGTGCAGGTAAAGGGAAAAGTGTTCTTACCCCCTTCAATGGGTCTGATCTCGGATTTTTTGCTCACGTGGTGTGCTGGAATTTCTCCGCTGGACTCCCCGACTCCCAACAAAGGTATTATTATCTATTCCTTAGTGGTGGTCAAAATCTAGGTTCGTTCAGGCGGGGGTGGGGGGGTGATGGCTGAAAACGCCGCTTCCGCCATCTTGCTGACTCGTCTCTCCAAGAATTTTGTTTTTAAAACAAAAAGAAACACAGAGCATAATAAATTTGAAAATATAACCACAGCTATGGAAAATATTTAAATAATTATGAGTATATCCTGTGCATCTGTGCTAGTAACCTTTATCATGTGGAAGAAATTTGAGTATTGTCTGTCCAAATGAAGAAAGCTGAAATATGCTGAAGAGGAAGGGGTAGGAAATCTAAGGCAGTAGTTCTTAAACTTAAGCATGTATCAGAATCACCTGGAGGGCTTGTTAAAATGCAGACTGAGGATCCTCAAACCCAGGCTTTCAGTAGGTCTGAGCTGGGGTCCAAGAATTTGTAGTTCTAACAAGCTCCCAGGTGATCCCAATATTTCCTATCCGTGGTCATACTTTGAGAACCATTTCTCTAAGCACATAGCCAAAGAGGAAGAGGTAAAAATGTAGTAAAAGAACTATTAAAACTGCTGTCATTTCAAATGATTTTTCATAGAACAAATAATTCTTACATTTTAAAAATTGTTCCAGAATATAGATTAAGATGGAATGTTTTCCCATTCTTTTTACATAGCTGGCAAACCTCAGTATCAATACCTCAAACACAACCCCCCAAAAGAGCACACATATGTGTATATAAATACAACAGTTGCAAACATCAAAATTAGCAAATAAATTCAGGTATTCTGTTTAACTAAAACCTATTGACTGTGTAGGCTTTATTTCAATAAAGTCAAAATGGGTCAATGTTAGTATAATTATTTAAATAAAAAATAGGTTTGCTATTTTTGTGTGTGTGTGTGTGTGTGTGGTACCCGGGTGTCTCACTGTTGTGGCCTCTCCCGTTGCGGAGCGCAGGCTCAGCGGCCATGGCTCACGGGCCCAGCCACTCCGCGGCATGTGGGATCCTGCCGGACCGGAGCACGAACCCGTGTCCCCTGCATCGGCAGGCGGACCCTCAACCACTGCGCCACCACGGAAGCCCAGGTTTGCTATTTTTTATAATTGAAAACTACTGAAAATGTGTAAAACATTTTCTGCAAATTAATAGTTAATATTATAGTAGTAGTGGCATACTAGAGGCATCCCAAATAAAATCAGGAAGAATACAGGGATTTTTCTATCACCACTCTAGTTAATCACTTTTAGAAAAGTGAGCTAATAATAATAAAAATTTAAATGTCATAAATATTGACAAGAGACAAGCTTATTGTTATTTGAAGATGATACGATGACGTATATAGTAAATATGCATCAACTAAAAATGAAACTAGTAAATCAACTTAAGCTGCCAAATACTAGATAAATATACAGAAAAATGACCCTGAAGCCTTCCTTTATAAAATTACCTGTTAGGGCTTCCCTTGGGCGCAGTGGTTGAGAGTCCGCCTGCCGATGCAGGGGACGCGGGTTCGGGCCCCAGTCTGGGAGGATCCCACATGCCGCGGAGCGGCTGGGCCCGTGAGCCATGGCCGCTGAGCCTGCGCGTCCGGGGCCTGTGCTCCGCAGCGGGAGAGGCCACAATAGTGAGAGGCCCGCGTACCACCAAAAAAAAAAAAAAAAAAAAAATTACCTGTTAATATAAATTTAGTTAATGATATCAGAAAACTATGAAGTATCAAGGTTTACATCTAGTAAGAAAGACACCGAGCTTATAGGGAGAAAACTAATTTAATACAGAGTTATAAAATAAAACCTGAATAAGTCATCTCATGTTCCTATATGGGAAGAAATCAAGACTCCTCGAATTAATTTATAAATTTAGTCCATTGCTACTGAGAACTCTAGTAGGATTACTGGTAGTTGTTTTGATAAATGATAATTTACAATTATACAAAAATGCCTTTATATTTTTGCGATAATTAATATCCTTTAATGGTCAGTTTCCTTGCCATGTGCAGAATACTATCAAGTTAATGTAACTAAAATATGATAGTACCAAAAATAGATAAATAGCAAATAATGTAAAATTAGACCAAAACGATGACAAAGATATGCAGAGAATTTAGTACTTGTAAAATGTTGAAATTTCAGATCATTGGATAAAAATGAAGTGCACAGTAAATTAGGTGACAGAATTGGTTACTCTTTTGAATGAAAATAAACTTATATTTGCATTCATATCTATGTAAAATATACATCCACTAGATTAAAAGTGCAAATTATATCATAAATTAATATATAGTATAAGATAATGTTAATATAATAAGTAATACATTTATAAGATATTAGAAGAAAATATCAAAGTATATTGCTTAGGGTAGGAGAAACCTGTGTGAGGCAAACCAGAAACTTAGAACCCATAAAAGAAAAGGAAATTAAAATTACTTTTCATAATCTTTCATTTAAAAAAGTATATTAAAACTCATTAACAAAAGTCAAAGAATATTTCCAACACAAGTAATAAACATGGTGTTAATAAAATATGGAATTCTTAATAAAAAACATCTAATAGAAAAGTAGACTAAGACTATGAAAATTACAATGAATAGCCAGATAAAAAGATTCCTGTTATTAATTTATAAGGAAATGAAAAATTATACAATGGGTTATCTTGTTTCAGATTATTGAAAATTACAAAGAGTGGTAGTATCTAATGTCAATGAGTGTATACAAAAATAGGCACATTCATAATTGTGTGGTGGGTCTATCAATTTAATCTTTTGGAGAGTAATTTGATTGTATCTGTTAAAATGTGAATACCCTTTGAGCCATCAGTACCATTTCTAAGAATCCATTCTGCAGAAGTAAATGATACAAAAGCCTAAACTGTACCAATTATATTTAGTGACATACAATTGGGAACAACCTAAAAGTTTATCATTTTGAACAGGAAAAGAGGTCTCAAAATTATAATGGTAAATCACAAAAGCAAATTGTCCGTAATTAAGCACTCTTTTTCCTATTCTTTAGAGAATGAGGATAATAGCTGTCTTAAGGAAGTATTGGGGATTGAGTGAGGGACTCTTAAAACTCTTACAACAGTATCTGGTGCTGATGCTCAATAAATGTTAAGAATGATGATGGTGATAAAATATGAACGGTTTTTTATGTAGCTTTGCCTCTAAGAACATATAAAAGAGTCAGCAAACATATATGCCAAAATGTTAACGATATTAACATTCTTACATAGGGATTTGGAAAGGGAAATGATACTTTCTCCTCTTAATATGATTCAAAATATTGTATGACCATGGGCAATCTTTAAAATTTCACAGGATTTTTCAAATGTATCGAAGTCTCTAAACCTGCTACCATGATGCTTAAATTCTCCTTCAGATATTCACTCTGACCTGTTCTATATCCCTGCCTCTTATAAAAATTGTTCTAATAATGATTTGAGATTTGATGTGGTTTTATTTGCTTATTTTAAGTGGATAGACTTTACTAAATTATACTTGCCATTCTGTTGATTCTTGTTTCATACATTCTCATCTTTTCCTTAAATTTCTTTATGTTCACTATGTGCTGGACATTCTTTAAACGTTGGGTACTATAGTGAAAAATCAGTATTGGAGAATAGAGCAGACATAACTTCAGTTCTTATTCAATCTGCATTTTCACGGGGGGTGAGACAAACAAATGAATTTGAAGTAGTGGTAAGTGTTATGCAGGAAAAGATGCAAGGTACTATGATAGAAAGTGACTAAGCGTGTGCATGGTCTTTCACTGCTGAATGGAAAATATTTTCTGTTTTGTATGATATTATTTGGTGCACTTTGCACAGTGAATTCATCTGTACTGGGCTGCCTGTACCAGACCATAACAAAGCCTTCTGTTTAAGTGTTGTTTCCTTTGCCTCCTCTTGTTTTCTTTCTTTTTTTATTGAGGTATAATTGACATATAGCATTATGTTTGTTTCAGGTGTACAACGTGATTCAATATTTGTATACACTGCAAAATGAACATGACAGTAACTCTAGTTAACATCCATTACCATACACAATTACACAATTTTTTTCTTTTTTTTGTCTTGTGATGAGAACTTTTTTTTTTTTTTTTTTTTTTTGCGGTACGTGGGCCCCTCACTGTTGTGGCGTCTCTTGTTGCGGAGCACAGGCTCTGGACGCGCAGGCTCAGCGGCCATGGCTCACGGGCCCAGCTGCTCCGCGGCATGTGGGATCCTCCCGGACCGGGGCACGAACCTGCGTCCCCTGCATCAGCAGGCGGACTCTCAACCACTGCGCCACCAGGGAAGCCCGTGATGAGAACTTTTAAGACCTACTTTCTTACTTAGTACCTTTGAAATATGCAGTGTGGTGTTACTGACTGTAGCCACCTTGCTGTACATTACACTCCCATGACAATTATTTTATAGCTGGCGGCTTATACCTTTTGACCCCCTTCACCCATTTTGCATCCCCTCTCCTGGCATCCACCAGTCTGTTTTCTGTATCTATGAGCTTGGTTTTGTTTGTATTATTTTTTTAGATTCTACATACAAGTGAGATCATACAGTATTTGTCTTTCTCTGACTTAATCTCACTTAGCATAATGTTCTCAAGGTCCATCCATGTTGTCGCAAATGACAAGATTTCATTCTTTTTATGGCTAATATTCCATTGTGCACATATACCACGTCTCCTTTATCCATTCATCCATCAGTTCAACTTAGGTTGTTTCGATATCTTGGTTATTGTAAACAATGCACGAATGAAATTGGAGGTGCGTGTATCTTTTCAAATTAGTGTTTTCTCCATTTGCAACAGCTCCACTTTCTCTTTGGCCATCTCCCCTTTGCCGATTTGGCCTTATGCATCCCAAAGTTATCAAGGCCCTCATTGTTAGCCTTAAGACCACTGGCTCATTAATTTTACTTTTCACCTTTCTGGTTTTGTTGATAACTGTGACTTTCCCAGTCCATAACTACAGTGACCCTGACTTCTTATGTTTTTGTCCTTGTGGCTTTGAGCTGGAGAGTCAATTTCTGGAAAAGATACTGGTGGGAACTTGAACATCTGGGAACTGTAGAACCCAGGCTCCATGGGCGTTCCCTGTTGAAAAACATTCCCTTTTGTCACCAGTACAGAAAGCAAGAGAGATTATATATTTAAAATGCAAAGGATATAGTTCAAATTAATAATAGCTGCCTCACATACACAAAGGATCATTTTAAGTCCTTTTAACCATTAACTTTTTCCTGTCGTGTGAGTAATCATCCACCCAAGCAACACATGCCATATTGCAACAAGGAGAGTATAAATGTGTAATGTCAGGGAAGGAAGGGTGTTAGAACACAAAGGTACTCCTAGTGGAGGATCCACTTTAACAGAACAGCAGAATATTCCTCTTATGGGCCATTTACCAGGATTTATAAATGGCGTTGTTGAATAAATATTTCTTAACTTCTGATGGCGTATACTGTACTTACATTAGTATAAAATATTCTAAAATATTGAGTCATCGTGGTCATTTAGTACTCTAGTTCTGATTAGTATTTTAGTCAGAAAAGAGTTCATTTATTAGATTATTCCACAAATACTTATTCAGTGCCTGCTGTAATTCCTGGATAAGCGTCACAGTGGATACAAAGATGAACATCATGCCAGAAAGAAGTGTGAATTCCAGCATATTGGACGTAAAACATTACACACATGCATCTTCCCTTAAATGTGGCTACAAGAGATACAAATAAGTAACGTTTCAGGGAATTAATTTTTGTCCCTTTAAACTGTCAGCATATTTATCTTGTTATTTTAAATTTATGATATTAAGTTATTATAAAGAGCATAATTATTATAAAGAATATTTAGCCCTAGAAAAATAGATATAAAGGATTTTTAGGATGTATGTCAGCCATTACCTTACTGTTAATTGGGGCATCAGTGTATAATAAACCAAATACACAAACATCTGTATTACCTTTCAGTTTAATTTGTGGAGAAAAAATTTTAAGACTCATTTTGAGTTAGACTGTGGTAGCAATAGTGTGACATAGTATTTCAACCATAATAAATGTGAAAATAATAAAAGATTTAAGTAAACGTGTTTCTCACTAAGTATATCAGTGATCATCTTTGCAACTGAGAATATGCATAATTATGCATAATTAAAACCTATGACTCCCCACCCCCTAGGTCTCTGAGGCTGACTCTGAAAAGCCCATGGATTATATCCATGGAAATGCTTCTACTAACATAAATTATATCTGGCTTGCTGACATCGATAGATATTCAGCCACAGAATAGTGCTCATGTAAGATTGTCTTAGCCCAATTCTGTTTTCCCTACATAGAGTATTGATTTTGTAGCAGCTGTTAATCATCCCAGTAAGTTCCAATTTGGATACTCTTCAACACAGACGTCAGCACTGTGAGCAGAAACAAGCAAGGCAATAAGAATTTCAAAGGCTTCTGGAAAGGTCCTCCATTTTTTGTAGAACATATCCAGAAACAAGTTAGTATCGCACGCTGTGTAAAAAGTGAAAGCCAACATGAAATTTAAAACCTTTTCCATATTAGTACTTCTGAAATTGGAAATGGGTCTGTGCTCTCTGTGGAATTACTCTCTGAGTCTGGAAGAAATCTGACAAAGACTAGTGGACTTCTAGTGCACCATTTATATTACCACCCAAATGTCCTATCAAATAGATACTTGCATAGTTATGATTTAATATCCTTCAGCCTTAGTCAGTCACTAAAAGCCTCTTACTCCTCCATTGTAGCAAAAATGTGACTACTGAATTCTCATAACTATAAAATTCAAGTTAGTGGAATAGTTAGCAATCAGAATTCCTTTAGTTATTAGCCCTTTCTTACATTACTTATTTCCTTGTGCCTTTACTGAAGATACAAAGGAAGTATCTTAACCATATAAATTTAGTTATGATCGCAGACTGGTTAAGAACATAGTTTGGGGGCTTCCCTGGTGGCGCAGTGGTTGAAGGTCCGCCTGCCGATGCAGGGGACGCGGGTTTGTGCCCCGGTCCGGGAGGATCCCACATGCCGCGGAGCGGCTAGGCCCGTGAGCCATGGCCGCTGAGCCTGCGCGTCCAGAGCCTGTGCTCCACAACGGGAGAGGCCACAGCAGTGAGAGGCCCGCGTACAGAAAAAAAAAAAAAAACATAGAGTTTTTGGTCTGGTCCTGAAATCAATAAAATTAGACTCTGAACACGATCAAATCTATTTTTTTAAATCTCATTTCCTTTTCTATATCCACTTCATCTATGATTTTATTATAAACATATTTTTTAAGCTACCACCCTTTTATTACTTAACTTTAAATTTGTTTTGGCCAAATTCTGTTGGTCTAAAGATAATTCTGTTATTAAGCCAACAATAATTTATGTGTTTTCCTAAGTGAGGAACTTGGATTATACATTTGAGAAATTGAAAACATTAATCAAGTAAAGCCTATAATTCTCATTATAGAAAGACATGGTTTTCAAAAGTTTTTCACGTTTTATGACAAGAAGAAATTTATAATGACATTAATGCTGTATTGGATAATATGTTTTTCCTGGATAGTCTGCTTCATACTTTTATTGGAAGATTCTGTTTCATAGGACATTTGTTTCTGAAATAGGTTATTTATCTTAAGAAAGATTCACGGTATTTGAATAAATTGTCAGTCACCAAAAGATTACTAATCTCAGATGCTTGATAATTTTACCTCACAGCAGTTTATTTTACCTACAAAATTTTAATGTAAATTCAGTTCTAATCATTTTCTTATGATTACATAGTGTGTCTCTTTTTTTGGCTAGGCCACATTAAACCCTTCAGTAAATTATTTAAAAAATAATTAACTTACTCTTTACTGAATGATAAGTTAGTCATTAAGGAACAAGCAAAATATTGAGAATTTTTTCAAAACAGATCCATCATATAAAAACCAATAGTGAATACTATAATTTGATTTTACCCCCAAAACCAAAAACCCCAAACTAGAAATTTGAATCTAAAGCTGAAACAAAATTGTTCGTGTTTTATTAATAAATTTTCAACTATTGCTCTTTCATTAAGCAACTGATTGCTATATTTTCCAATTTTTTTTCCCCACTAGGTATTCTGTTTTTTTTTTCTTTTTTTTTTTTTAATGTGCAGACTTAAATACTTTTGAGTTACTTTTCCTGTACTTTCTTTATCACTCAAGAAAGTTTATAGTGGGTTTTGATTATTGACACAAATTTTTGATCTCTGAAGATGATACAATGCAGTGTTTAATTTAAAATATTTAATTAAAATATAAAATATTTGGGGAAAGAAGTGCAAAACCCACATTACATTTAAAAAAGGAAATATTTATTCCCAGATAATTTCTGAGTCCAAAACAATTAATTTTAGTTGTCCCCACTTCATCTCGCATTTGCTGAACCAATGCAAGCTGGCTTTGTATCTTGCTACTTAGTGTCTCACATACTAACGTTCCTGAAACTTCTCTGTCTCTTGTTACCCTTGACCTTCAAATGTACCAGTTCAGTAACACTATCTTTCTCAATATTTTGCTTCATTTAACCTTGAATCACTTTCTGTTTCTTGAATTTCTTTACTTCCTTTGGCTTCCTCAACCCCATACCCTCTCGAAACTTATAATTCTTTTCTGACCACCTTGCTGAGTATGTGTCACCTTCATGTGCTTTTCTGACTTCATCTCCCCTTTAATTGTGAAAGATTACCAGGACTGCTTTTCAGTTCTGCTCTTTCCTCTCCATATCTGCCTGGGTTATTTCATTCCCCATGATTTCAAACATCATCGGAAAATAGGCCAGCATTCACTGTACCACTCACATAGATCTCATCTTGGAGTTTCACAGATCTCCAAACCTAATGGAGGACTTCTGATGATTCTGTATCTGAATATTCT